>NC_069502.1:636702781-636737781 GCF_027579735.1 Bombina bombina
ATTTTGAGAGGGGCCTGGAACCTATCTCCCTCACTTCCCATTGACTTACATTATAAACTGGGTTTCAATTTACAACGGTTTCGATTTACAACCATTCCTTCTGGAACCTAACCCCGGCGTAAACTGAGGGCTACCTGTATATATTTATATATATATATATATATATATATATATATATATATATATATATATATATATATATATATATATATATATATATACATACACACAGTATATACACACATTTATTTAATAAATACAGGATTAAGGATAAATATACTGTATCTGGGTTTAATCTTGAGTAAGATGTTACGGTCTCTAGGATTTCCGTAGTTTTGTGCCAGAGTTCTACATTGGAATTTATCTCTACCTGAGAATAATAACAGTAGAATTTACCAATTTCCTGAATGCTGAGCATTAATTCTTCATTAGCAAGTTGAATTTCATTGATGCTTTCTGTTCTTCATCTGTGTCTCAGATACGAATTATACAGATTAAGTTGATTTTCATCTAACAAAATATTTTTTAATGCGTTTAAAAAAATTTTTTGACTAAGTTCTTTAATAAACTAATTACTACTAACATAATTTCTTGTTTTACAAGTTTGTTATAAAATATTTTTTAAGGGACCTCTAGCCATAATTGGAATTGACACAATTGCAATCACTTTTGAATAGAATTATTTTTGCAATGTACATGAATTAGCAAAATTGCTTCTAGTAAAAGCTTTAGCTGTTTCAAGTGTGTACTTCAGTGTGCTCTGTGCGCCAGCATTTTACAAACAGCGCTTGCTTAGAGAGCCTAAGGTGTTTGTATCATCTGGTGGTGGCTAAGTCTGTTAATTGCTGACATGATACAAGCCCCATCGGCTTGTGGAGCTGCTGCAATATTTTAAATGCTGGTGAACTGAGAATATCTAGATATACGTTACATGCACGTGCATCAGGGCCGGTGTTCTGTTAAGGGACCGAACTTTTGAAGAGTGAACCATGTCACTTCCTGTGACGTTACATCAACTGTTGTACACATTTTGCCCCTAATGCGCATGCGTGTCAGCGTCATCACATACCTGGCCGCATACGTCACTGTGAAACTATTTAGACTTGTGAAATTGAGAAGCCTTTCTATACCGCATGCATGGGATTTTCTATCACAAATGGGGGGGGGTTTATGGAACGCTGTTTATTCAACAATATATGTGAACTATGAAAATTATATTTTTGTTGGTAAAGCAATGACAACGTGACCAGACTTTCTACTAAAGTAAAATGGATCTTCCAACACAAGCAGTGGCGATAGCCGAGTGGCTGTTTGTTATGCAGGGACGAATAAACAGCGTTCCATAACCCCCCCCATTTGTGATAGAAAATCCCACGCATGCGCTATAGAAAGGCTTCTCAATTTCACAAGTCTAAATAGTTTCACAGTGACGTATGCAGCCAGGTATGTGATGATGCTGGCACGCATGCGCATTGGGGGCAAAATGTCTACAACAGCTGATGTAACGTCACAGGAAGTGACATGGTTCGCTCTTTTCAAAAGTTCGGTCCCTTAACTGAACAATGGCTTAACTATGGGACCAACTGGGTCCAATTCATTAACATATTTTAGATGCTTATGCTAATTTTACATCTAAGATAAATAACATGGTCCATGTAATTTAGTTTATAAACAATGGCAGCTTGGTTTACTGAATGTTATCTAATTTGCTTCATTCTCTCAGTATCCTTTGTTGAAGAAGGAGTAATGCACCACTGGAAGCTAACTAAAAGCCAATGACATGAGGCATATATGGACAACCACCAACAGCATCTGAGCCTACCTAGGTATACTTTACAAACAAAAGATATCAACAGAACGAAACAAATTAGGCAATCGAAATACAGTGGAAAGTTCTTTAAAATGGCATGCTCTATCTGAATCATGAAAGAAAACATTTGGGTTTCATGTCCCTTTAAGAGGACATAATGATAAAAAATGAATTATGCATGCATGAGTTTCAGTTTTGAATAGAAGCACTTTTGCTTTATACAGTACTTGCATGTACAGAAGGGGTAAACGTTGTCACTTCTTCAGCTGCTTGTATTACAACTTCTCTATTCGCCAGCATTAAAACATCACAACTCCTTAGAGAGTCAGTGGTAGCTTGCTTGATGCACATTAAAGGTACGTGAAACCCACATTTTTTTCTCTCTCATTATTCAGATAGAGAATACAATTTTAAACAACTTTCGAGTTTACTTTATTATCTAATTTGCTTTATTTTTTAGATGTCCTTTGTTGAAGAAATAGCAATGCACATGGGTGAGCCAATCACAAGGCATCTATGTGCAGCCACCAATCACCAGCTACTGAGCCTATTTAGATATGCTTTTCAACAAAAGGATATCAAGAGAGTGAAGCAAATTACAAAATAGAAGTAAACTGGAAATTTGTTTAAAATTGCATGCTCTTTCTAAATCATCAGAACAAAATGGGTTTCATGTCCCTTTAAAGGGACACTCAAGTCAAAATAAACTTTTATGATTCAGATAGAACATGCAGTTTTAAGACACTTTCTACTTTACTTCCATTATCAAATTTTGCACGGTCTATTTATATACACACTTTCTGGGGAATAAGATCCTAAGCATGTGCACAAACTCACAGGATATATGTATACTAGTCTGTGATTGGCTGATGTCTGTCACATGATACAGGGGGGCAGAAAACGGGATAAAAATACATTTGCCAAAAAAAATCTACTGCTTATTTGAAATTCAGAGTAGGGGGTAGATTTATCATACCCCAGACGGACATGATTCGCTATAGCAAATCATGTCCATCCTGCATTGCTGAATGCCGACAGCATACGCTGTCTGCATTTAACATTGCACAAGCAGTTCTGGTGAACTGCTTGTGCAATGCCGCCCCCTGCAGATTATCGGCCGCTAGCAGGGGGTGTCAATCAACCCGATCATATTCGATCGGGCGGATTGATGTTCACAGCCTCAGAGGAGGCGGACGAGTTAAGGAGCAGGGGTCTTAAGACCGCTTCTTAACTCCTGTTTTCGGCGAGCATGAAGGCTCACATGGAAACAGGGCTATACGGCTCTATGTGGGCCGTGATAAATTGGCCCCTAGGTGTTAAATCTTTGTCTTCTTATTAAGAAGTCTCTCTGACACAATACACACCACCACTGGCACTGTTTGACTGATGGCGCATAATAGTACACATGGGGCATTTGTGTGGTGGCTACTTGTGTGGTGGCTACTCAAACAGTGATAAAAAAACATAAAAGTATTTTGCTAAAACGCTTCTATTCAGAATAGAAGTGCACTCATACATGTTTAAGTCTTGACTACTATGTCCTTTAAAATCTGAAGAGCCATCTTTCTGATTACATCTGCAGATTTGTATTGCTGGGGTTGAGTGGATCTATCGCCAGATGTTAGCAGAGTACATCTTGAGTTGTTTGCCACCTTTCTTGGAAGAAAAATACCATCTGTGCTAATTAGCATACATCTGCATTAATAAATGGGTAGCACAACTGAGAGACCATAAAATATATATTTAAAATGAACATGTATTTCAAAGAGAGTCCCATACATTAATGTTTCACTACAACCAGACTTTAGTTTATATGTTAATTCTCTATTACCAGTACTGATCTGAAGTAGAAAAATAACTAAAATATATTTTCATTATTTTGACTACTTTTACCTCTGAAATGTGTAGTTATTCTACAATTTTCCTAGAGAAAACAGAGCTGACTTCAAAAGGTGATCCTGTAACATGCTACATAATAACGGTTTGATCAGTCAAGGAGATCCTTTATATCTCTCCCTAATTAGCTATCAGCTAAGGAGATAAGATGAATATATACTAAACATGCTTTTCAAGAGATATGTCCTTAGACTGCAAAACAATTATGTACATTTTTCTTACAAAATAAGTTTTAAATTCATGCATAGCATTTATGCAGACCTTTAACAGTTTTTAACCGATGATACATACAATGCATATAAAATTATATTAACATCCTTTTTTTTTAAAAAAAAATGAATATGCTTATAAAATACCATTTTCAAAACAGCATTAACATCTTACTTTATGTTAAAAGAAATTTAAAGACTTATAAAATAGGAAACGGTGCCAAATAGATTCTTTTTTCTTTCTTTCTTTTTTTCAGTTTAGTTTTGTTTGTTTGTCTTTGACACCTACAAGAATTGTTTGCTTTATGATTGTTAGACATTTGTCCAACCCCACATCTGCATGTAGAAGAATTTGTAGTATGCAGAGCCATGATCGGCACATACCTGTAAAATGCAAAGTAATGTTTGCTTGTGAAATGGGTTCTAATATATGTCACAGCATTCACAGCATGCATCAAGCTCTCCTAAGCAAACTTACATGAAAACCTCTCACACAAAAGCAGCATGTAAAAAAAGAAATACGTTTGCTGTAGGGACTGGAAAACAAGCCCGGCATTCCAGAATGAAAAAACAAAAAAGTGTGATCCACAAAGAGCTGCGTTAGTGTTTCACAACAAACAGTTGAGTTGGATTAAGAGAGATTTGCTATTCCTGCCTCTGCCCAATTGAGGTCCCTAAACCCTGTGCACACAACACTGAGAAATGCTGACAGATAAGATAGAACAATTGCCTATAGGCTTGTGCTAGGACTGGCTGCACAGGGACAAGAGAGGTTTTTTTCCCTATCCCATCACTCTCCTTGGTTATTATTTTTGGAATGGAGGGGAGTCAGCTGGAGAGAAGGGCTGGGGGGTTACAGGCCAAGTGACTGGCTCGGATAACATAGGACTGGATGGCAGCTTCCTTTCTCAGTACGAGTTGGACGGGTGCCATGGTTTTGTGTGTGTGGGGAAGAGTGCACGCTGAATGAGGACGGCCAGGAAACAGCTGTACTAGTGCACTCTTGGAATCCTCCGCGCTTCTCCAGCTCTTCACGGAATGGAAGCACAATGTTTTGTCTGAAAGGTGAGGGGGTTTCTGCTCTCTTTGTTGTTTGTAAGTCTTGTGAAATGATCTGAGAGACCTTTTTTTAGAAATCTATGGAAAGAATTAAAAGAAAAAAAAGTTTTCAGGCAGCCTGACTGTAAGATGCTATTGTTCTTTCTCTTCTTACACAGAAAATGGACAATTTCCTTGAGTCTTGCTTTCCATTCATTATTTGTATTACATGTCTGAACTACTATCATATCGATGTTTTATGCTGATGTCTGTAGTAGGGAAGGGGTTAATACTTTGTATGTAACACATCCTTCAACAAATGGATTTAGTGACAGAACTTTTAACTTTCTATGAGTGTAATATACTGTAACTGTATACCCTTAGCCATACCTGGATATACGACACACGTTACTTTACATTTGTCTCTTCTCAGAGCTTGTCACTTCTCGTTATTTCCTCTTGTCTGGCTCAGTTTAATCACAATATGGAATGTTGAGGAATGCTGTGCTGTTCTCCTTTATTAATGTGTCACTAGGTAGCCTGTATATAGTACTATTTCAGCAATATATTGCCTGTGTATAAACTCCCTAAATTTGCCTGATTTCTATTTGTGAATTTCTGTTGATAGAACATTTGCTTCTGTCTAGCAATTCATTAATGACACTCTTTAGTGTTGCTCAGTATCAGTATAATCTTATTTATATTAATTATTAAAGGGCAATAAACAAATAAACAAAGTATTAGTTGTGTGCATCAGTTAGATGATGTGATAAGGATGTGAAAGCGTATGTAGAAGCTCTCCAAATCCACTTGAGAAATAACTTTGTTTATAGGATTTAAAAAAAAAGAAAAAGTATTTTGGTAAGCTGCTTAGTAAGGTAAATGTATATAGGGGGGCACCCTGTGTAAGCTTTCTGGAAATGTTTGAACCATCTGCAAAACAATTGTTCACATTGCTGATGTGTATTGTTAGGTTACTCAGTAACGTGGTTAAACCCATCTAACAATAAACAGCTGTGTCTACCAGCAGAATGTATTAAAAATACATTTATTAATTAGACACACTCACAGGCCATTTAATGAAGCAACAACTAATAGCAAACTCATGGTTTGATATTCTTTTTTTATCATTTCAGCTGACCCTTAGAATCACATGACAATCTACTTACTGTGCTTTAGAGTTTCTCTGTTAGGTAATACAATATAACAAGTATATTTAATTTTGTTTATTTTAATTTTATTTATTTATTTGGGGTGAGGTTGTCTTGCATAACTACTTTTGGCTGTGGATTAAACAAAAGAGTCACGTGTTTGCCCATTATGGCTAATGTGTAATATTGTGTTTCTACTTAATGAGAGGGCAGGTATATGGCAAATATCCATGGACATAAGGAATAATAGAGATTGTTTTGGTAAATGAAACGGTATGTAGAGTAAGAAATGTATTAGTGCTGATTTTGCTGCAAAAATGTGATTTCTGATATATGCTACAGTGAAATGCTGTGGTTCTTAATTTATTCTGCTTGAATGTTTAGGTAGCTGTACACCGATACTACTAGAGATTCATATCTATTTGATATTCTTATAAAGAACTCTGAAATCCAACTTTTTAGGAGAATCATAACTCATTTGAGTTATGGTGGAGATAAAAGCATAAGTATAAAATCCTCTATTTCATAAAAGTAAGAGCTATCTGTAGAATTATTTTATTGAAAATTAGCAAATTATTCAAGTATCCCTGCATGCTTTTCCCCAGAAGTACTGTGTATTGTTACCAATGCACCAGGGAACTCTGGGTAAGATATGCAAATTAGATATACAATATCTGCAAATCAAACCTAGCTTCTGCTCATGAGAGTTAATAAACTTGAAACAGCTGTCCAGAAGTGGTTTGTTTTTTTGCTGCCCGCACCCACAAAGGGGATTGCACTTAAAGCAAAAAGTGTGATATATTGTATATCTAATTTTCATATGTTACCCAGAGTTCCCTGGTGCATTGGTAACAATGTATACAGACTACTAATGGGGCAAAGCAAATGGGGATTTGTGCCTAGATTTGCAAATTTTCTATACAATAATTCTATTGCTTTTAATTTTAGGAGAATAAGCAAATGTGTGTTTGAGTGACTTTTGGATAATATTACAGGGTCACTGAAATGGACTTACTAAAAAAAATAAACTGCTCTATTTTGTTAGTTTTATTATTATTATTTTATTACAGAACCCTTGAGCATTCTGTGTGTTTTTTTTGTCAGTACATCCATTTAAGGACTTTGTTGACAGGTGTTATGAAAAGAGACTTGGGTAGAGATTTATCTTTAAAACAAACTGGTTGTCTGAGGTCTGTCACTGCTGCAAGGTCCCTTGAATAATTAATAAAACGTAAAATTCTTTTGATAACTCTTTGGCTCAGTTAAGGGTATTTACCACATTTCTAGTTGAGAATGTAAGACAAATGTGTGAGTTTAATAAAGTTAGCATTTATTATATATTTATGTTTAAATCGTTTTTATTGGTATATTAAATCAGAGAGAAGAAACAAAAACCATGGTTCATCATGTTACAACAATCATTTCTGGCTTATTAACAAAAGGTTTATAGACATATACAGAATGAGCAGGATAGCTTTAAAAACTCTTAATCTCTGTTAATGTCATATAATGTTGAAAAGGTATCAGTCCAAACAAGAACCTGAGGACCAGGCCCTGCACCTATCTTTGTCCATATCATCAGTCTTAGAAAGCCAGATTTTGTCCCATTGTAGAGAAAAACAGAACAGCCTGCAATTTAAACCATGTAACGATTCTAGTGTAATAGAAGGTAAGTAGTGAAAAGAAAGGTAAAAGAAGAGAAGAAGAGAAATCATAGGAAGTATATGAAGTGTCTAGCCGTTGTCAGTGTGTGAGCTATGCGAACTACTCCTTGATTGGCTAGGTAAAGAAGACTAAAGTAAAGTAAAGTAGTATGCCGAGGCCCCCCCCCCCCAGTATTAAGGCCAGTTGATTCTAGTTTTGAGAATAACCTTATAATGTTTATGTGGCAGGGTTCCCGTTAAGTGTCCAATAGAACCAGACTCTCTCAAACTGTGTTTGAGAATCCAGGATTTTAGAGGCAGTTTCGTACATGCGGTAAGTTAGTGCTATTTTGTTTTTAACTTCCTCCCATGGGGGAGCTTTAATTTTCCAGTACTTGGCTATGCTCATTCTAGTGACCGTGCAGGTGATCTTGATGAATGTGTTTATGTGTTTATTAAATCGGTGTAGCGGTACGTGTAATAGGGCCTGTGCAGGTGTCAGTTGAATCTGTTCCTCCAGTACTGAACCTAGGAGGGAAGACAACTGAGCCCATATCGGTTGTATAATGGTGCAGTCCCACCACATATGTTGGTAGGAGCCTATTTCCCCGCAACCCCTGTAGCAGAGTCTGTTGTTAGTGGGGGACATATGTTGGGTTTTAACTGGAGTTAGAACCATCTGAACAACGTTTTGATTGTGTTTTCCCTGAGATCTGCACTCAAGAGGCCTGAGCATGCTGAGTGAAAGATTCCATCCCACCATTTTTTATCTTTGGTCATGTGTAAATCCTCCTCCCATTTAATAATTATATTGGGTTTAGTTTTACTATTCAATGATTGTATTTCCAAGTAAATATTGGATATCGCCTGTTTAGGTCTATGTGTGGTACTCAGCAGTTTTTCTAGAACTGTGGGTAGGCTAGGACGGGGTTCCCTAATGTATTGTTGGATGATCGAGTTAACCTGGAGGTAATGGAACCACTGCAACTTGATTGGGTCTAATTGTGCCTGTATTTGGGTGAAAGTCTTGGGTGTCTTCCCTTCCAACCAATTCGCCACTCTGTACAAACCTTTGTTAGCCCATTTGTCAGTTAGAGTCTGAATATCTCTTGGGATAAGATACCTGATTGGGCACTGTAATGAGTGGTGAGGTAGTAATTTCTGTTGTTTGGCCAGTAGAGTCCATAAGTGAGTGGTGTTGTCTAGAATATGGGATCGAGTATTGTTGGATGAACCCTCTGTAGTATATTTGCTCCACAGAATGTCGTCTGTATGGGTGGACCCCCTTATATCAGCTTCTAATGATGTCCATAGGACTCCCTTCCATCCTCCTCCCATTAGTGTAGCTTGAGACAATCTTGCTGCTCTATAATATTCTAACAGGTTAGGGGCTCCCACTCCTCCCAGGGTCCTGTGTTGTGTGATAAGTGTAGAAGAGATTCTGGCCATTTTTTTTCCCCTAATAAATGCAACTAGTTCTGACTGCAGTGATTTCAGCTCAGCTGTCGGGACTTCTATCGGGAGCATCCGGAATAAATATAGTAGACGGGGTAAGATAGTCATTTTAACCGCCGAGAGCCTACCCATCCATGAGAAAGTGTGTGTTTTCCACTTGTGTATGTTTTTCCTGATCTCTTTATACATGGGTTCATAATTGTATTTGTGTAGCTGATTAGTGTGGGTGGTCAGGTGTATCCCTAAGTATTTGAGGGAATGTGTCGCCCATTTTAAGTCAAAGTTGGTATCTATGAGTTTCCTAGTGTGGTGTGGGAGGCCTAATGACAGTGCTTCGCATTTGTCAAGGTTGATTTTGTACCCCGAGATTTGGGAAAATTGGTTCAAGAGCTTATATAAATTAGGCAATGAAATAAGGGGTTTAGTTAGGGTCAGGAGGATATCATCCGCAAAAAGCGTTAATTTGTATTCATGGTCTTTTATCCTAATACCTGAGATATCTTGGGACTGTCTAATTTTGGCAGCTAGGGGTTCTATGCAGAGTGCAAAGACAAGGGGGGATAATGGGCACCCCTGTCTTGTTCCGTTTAGTATAGGAAAGCATTTGGATTTATAGCCTGATACAGAAACCTGGGCTGAGGGGGTTGAGTATATCCTATTTAATGCTTTGATGAAAGCTCCTCCAAATCCCATCCGGGCTAAAACTGCCCTCATGTAGTCCCAGTCAATTCTGTCGAATGCCTTCTCCGCATCCAATGACAGGAGCAGAGAAGGCAATCGTACTTTCCCCACATAATCTATAATGCTCACCATCCTGCGCACATTATCCGGCGCTTCTCTATTTTTGACAAATCCTACCTGGTCCATATGGATCAGACCAGGGAGGACATGCTTCAGCCGATTGGCCAGAATTTTTGTTAGGATTTTTAGATCTTGGTTGATGAGTGAGATGGGGAGGTAGCTGGAACAAAGTTTATGATTCTTACCAGGTTTGGGAATTACTACAATTCTCGCTTGTAGAAGGTCGTTTGGGATATTGTGGCCTTCTAATATGTAGTTACAGAAGTCAGTTAGGTGGGGTATTAGTATGTCTTTAAAAGTTTTGTAGTATTCACTGGCGAACCCGTCAGGCCCTGCTGCTTTTCCTGATTTAAGATCCTTTATCACCCCCGCCACTTCTACTCTCGTGATAGGTGCATTAAGACTATCGCTTTCTTCCTCGGATAGGGAGCTTAATTCTGTCTCTTCTAAGAATGATGTGGTTTGCGATATGATCTGTTGTGTGTGTGTCACTTTGTTACCATCGTAGAGTTTACCATAAAAGTCAGCGAAGGCATCTACAATGTGTTGGGGGTGGGAGACTAATGTTCCATTGGGGAGCAAAATTGAGCTAATGTTAGATGCCCTACATCGCTCTCTTAATTTGTGGGCCAGGAATTTATCCGGTTTGTTTGCATAAATATAATATTGGGTGTTGAGCTTCTGAATTGCTCTAATTGATTGTTTGTTAAGAAGATTGGCTAAATAGGACCTTTTAGTTTCCAGTGTAGAGAGTATGTCTTTTCTATGTGTTAGTCTGTGGCGGGTCTCCAGAGTTTGTATTTCTGTATGTAGCTGTGATAATAGTGTTTTATATTGGCTGTTTCGTATTGCTTTCTCCCTTATAAGCAGGCCCCGGATGTATGTCTTATGTGCCGCCCAGGGGGAAATAGGATTTAATGTAGAGCCTCTGTTAGTGTCCCAGAATTCGGTGAATGCGTGGGTGAGCTTTTCTTTGAATATTGGATCTTTGAAATGTGAGGGGTCGCAGGTCCAAGTTCTGGCTCTATGTGTGTCTATTAGTCCTTTTAACTGAATCGTAAGGATAGAGTGATCAGACCAGACACAAGGATGGATTGTCGATGTCTGGAGTAAAGGCTGAAGAATTTGGCTGGTGAAAATATAATCGATTCTCGTGTAACTTTTGTGGGCTGATGAATAGAAGGTAGGATCTGTGGTGTGGCCGTACAGAGTAACCCATGAGTCAAGGAGTGCATGTGGGGATAGGTGTTCCCGAATGGCGTTGACTATTCTATTGTGTCTGAGTTGTTTCGGTGTGAGTTTAGTAGTGCCCTCTATGTGTTTGGTCATGTTGATATTAAAATCTCCTGCTAAAATTATCTTATGTTGCGACCAATTGGTTAGTAAGGTGGAAATGTTCTGAAAAAAAGTGTGCTGGTTTTCATTGGGGGCATATATATTGCATAAAATGATATGTGAATCAAGCAGACGGCCAGTAACAATGAGATATCTCCCTTCTTTATCCGCTATGGTAGATTCGTGTTCAAAAGGAAGGCCCGAGTGGATCAAGATTGATACCCCCCTTCTTTTGGAGTCTGTGGTGGCATGGTAATGTTGTGTGAAATGTTTAGCCCAATATTTAGGGATGATAGTCTGTGTAAAGTGTGTTTCCTGGAGGAAAATAACGTTAGCTCCTATATGTTGGTACTGTGACATTGCTGTGCGACGTTTAATATTGGTATTTAATCCTCTCACATTATGAGAGATAAGGTGTATTTGAGGGGTCATAACAGTGTTAAGATAGGGAATCCTAGCAATAGTAAAATAGCTCTAGAGCTGTGTGATACATACTGACTGGGGTAATTCGGCTTGTCCATTGGTTGCTTGGGTGTGAAGGTTACTAGGTCGGGGGAGAAGGTGATCCCGGCATCCTTGAAAGAAGTAAGAGATAGAGTAAGAAACAGAAAACAATAAGAGAAAACATTTACATAACAGTGCAGCTTCAGCCCATCTTGTGGGTGAACATATAACAAAAACATTAACATTACCGTGTCAGGATTAGAGCTGCTATTATATCATTAGAAGAAAACAACTTAAAAAAGTCAGCAACAATTAAACTTAACATATATGGTGAACAGATATGATATTATGTGAAGATTAGCATGTGAACAGCTACATTTTCCGGTGTAGGGAGAGAGGGAAGGGTGGACAGTGCCAACCCCTCTCCACATGAGAGCATGGGGAGAGTTATTTCTATAGTAGGTCCTGTAATAGTAAAGGGTAAGTACTTTGCAAGGACCCATTAGGTCAAGAAGTAAGGGGCTTCGAGTCCTGTAAAGAATGTTGGATAACATCCAATGTAATCAAATTCTCTTGTAAGGAATCATCTCTTGGTACCCTTGCGAGTCACCTTTGTCCATTTATTTTGTCTGATAAGGGTAGATTGAGATTGCGGTGAGTCCTCAGAAGGTATGAGTGGAGTATCAATACCCAAAAGTTTGCATGTTGGACCTATTTCTTCCTGTTCTCGAACTGTATAGGTCTTGTTGTCCTTGAGGATATATAGGGCAAAGGGGAATCCCCATTTGTACTTTATTTGGAGTTTCCTCAAGAGAGTAGTTAGAGGTCATAGAGAGCTTCTTTGTTGAAGTGTCCGAATGCTAAGGTCTTGAAAGAACTGGATAACAGATCCTTGAAACTTGTAGGTCGGCTTGGATCTAGAGGCCTGAAGGATTTTCTCCTTGTCTTGGAAAAAGGAGAGTTTAACAATGACATCTCTTGGGGGAGCATCTCCTTTAGGTTTCGCTTTAAGCGCTCTATGCGCTCTTTCCATCCCAAATTCAGAATCCTCCGGGTCGCTTGTGATGCCACGGAAGAGTTGTTGTAAGTATGTGTGGAGGTCTGAGTTAGCAATGGTTTCTGGGACCCCCTTCAATCTTATATTATTTCTGCGTGATCTGTTTTCAAGATCGTCGACCTTGTCCTGTAGATCTGCAATGGCCTGTTGTTGAATTTGAATGGTTTGAGAGGCCTCCGCTAATTCATCGGTAACTGTGTCTTTGTGTTCTTCTAGTATGTCGAGTCTGCCTCCCAGGTCGGCCATATCTGATCGAATATCAGAGAGGCTCGCGGTGACTGCATTGTGCATGTTGTCGATCTTTTCCCAGAGTCTATCAAAGTTGCTGGTAATATCATGTTTTGAGATCAGGTCTCTTAGATCGGCTTTTGTAACAGGGGTCATATCCTCCCCAGAGGTGTGGGGTGTGGTAGCTGATTCTGAATCACTTCCCGCATCCATTGCTACCAGTTCTGTAGTTTTATTGATTTTGGAAGGTTTAAAGAAAGTGTTCACAGTGGCGGGCTTGTTAGGCTTCTCTCCCTTAGTTAGCCTTCTGGATGACATGCTAGGAGAGCAGAAAATCCTCAAGAAGTTGGATCTTTGACACAGCTGGGTCAGGGGAGTATAAGTGGTTGCAGTTTGTGGTGTAGCCCTTTAATGTAGATAAGCTAATGGCATCTATAGTGTAGAAGTTGGGGGAGAGGGGAATGTATTGTTGGATGAGTATTAGTCCCAAGGAGCAGGGTGACCCCTCTCTGAATCAAGAGGTCTCTATGTAAGCTGTGTTGGGGAGAGACGGTAGTGCCCCTAGAAAATGTTGAAAAGTCTTTGAGGCTATATAAAAGGGGTAATAACCAGTTGCTAGATCTAGTGAGAGAAAAAAAGCTTCTGTCTCCCTTTTTGTTGCTGGATGTGGGTACACCTAAGAGGATCGTTTCCCCTTCTTATTTTATTGTAGATTCTTTTCTCTGAGGCTCACTCTATTATAGATTTCTTCCCCTTCTCACACACACTTCATCAAAAATAAAACTGCATACTTTTATCTCTCTTTCCCCTCTCCTTATAACATATAATATGATTGTAAGTGCTGCTGCTAATTCACTGCCCCCATATATTTAGAGCACATCTTGTAGCGTTCATTCATGTCTCGCTCACTTAGGGCTGGTATATCCTCTAGGGATTCTCATTCCCAGCTATAGTTTTGCTCCCCTGTGAAGTACCGGGCCGTTACTTTAGTCCGCTTCCGCGGCCTACCTGCGTGTCATCGTGTAGCCGGGAGAGAGCCGAAGGAGTCGTGCGTGTCTTGCCGTCACCGGGAGGCAATCTGTGTCTTTGGGCTTCAGTCCGGAGTGGCGGTATAATCTGCTGTCACGATGTGACTGCTATGAGTTCAATGCGCTTCTCCCGGTAGTCAGGGCCTTAGAACTTTTGGCGCGAGTCCTCTAGTCTGGGTAAGGAAGTGCTTCTTATAGCCGTAACTTGAGGTAAAAGGCATGGGAAAAAAAGATTTTTTTTTTTTGTTAGCGTAGATTCAGCCTTCATATAACTGCCTTGAGGCGTAGGTTTTGTCCCGGCAAGGTGTTTTTGTTGCCAACTTTAGTTAGATGCAGCGTGGAGCTCAGAGATTACACGTCCATCTCTAAGCTCAGTCAGGCTCCGCCCCCTTTATTATATATTTAAAAGGACATTAAACATCTCTTACTTTGGTGTAAAAATTGTATGTTGCCCAACACCTCCAAAAAGCAAAACCTTCAAATGCTGCAAATCAACTAGATGATTGAGGTAGTTTGCAGCATTTTTCAAACCTAGGTTACAGATTTTGCTTTTTGGAGTTTGAAAAACAAACAGCACACTATTTATACAAAAGCAATCCGTGTTAATGTTACTTTAATGTAGCATAAATTGGAATTTAAATTGTATCTATTCATATGTCCACACACCTCACTATACAAAAATAAAAAAAATAGGAAGTATAATGTAAAATAAAGGGACAGTAAATGAATGATTCAGATAGAGCATGTCAATTTAAACAGCTTTACAATTTATTTCTATTGGCAAATTTCCTTTGTTCTCTTCGTATACTTTGTTGAAGAGTGAAGCTAGCTAGGCTGGTAGGAGCTTAGGAGTGTGCACGTGTCTATAGAAGTCTATGTCAGCAGTGTTTGTAACTATGTATAACATTACTTTAAACAATGTTGCAAACACTGCTGACAGATAGCTAGACACGTGCACACTCCTTAGCTCACCTAGGATTACTCTTTAACAAAGAATATGAAGAGATCTACGCAAAATTGATAATAGAAGCAATTTGAAAAATTGTTTTCCATTCAATTTAAAGGGACAGTAAAGTCAAAATGAAACTTAAATTGATTGGATAGAGCTCTTATCAGCCTACCTAGGTTTAGTCCTCAACAAAGAATACCAAGAGAATAAAGCAAATTTGATAATAGAAGTAAATTGAAAAGTTGTTTAACCCCTTAATGACCACAGCACTTTTCCATTTTCTGTCCGTTTGGGACCAAGGCTATTTTTACATTTTTGCGGTGTTTGTGTTTAGCTGTAATTTTCCTCTTGCTCATTTACTGTACCCACACATATTATATACCGTTTTTCTCGCCATTAAATGGACTTTCTAAAGATACCATTATTTTCATCATATCTTATAATTTACTATAAAAAAAATTATAAAATATGAGGAAAAATGGAAAAAAACACACTTTTTCTAACTTTGACCCCCAAAATCTGTTACATATCTACAACCACCAAAAAACACCCATGCTAAATAGTTTCTAAATTTTGTCCTGAGTTTAGAAATACCCAATGTTTACATGTTCTTTACTTTTTTTGCAAGTTATAGGGCAATAAATACAAATAGCACTTTGCTATTTCCAAACCATTTTTTTTCAAAATTAGCGCTAGTTACATTAGAACACTAATATCTTTCAAGAATCTCTGAATATCTATTGACATATATATATTTTTTTTAGTAGACATCCCAAAGTATTGATCTAGGCCCATTTTTGTATATTTCATGCCACCATTTCACCGCCAAATGCGATCAAATAAAAAAAATTGTTCACTTTTTCACAAATTTTTTCACAAACTTTAGGTTTCTCACTGAAATTATTTACAAACAGCTTGTGCAATTATGGCACAAATGGTTGTAAATTGTTCTCTGGGATCCCCTTTGTTCAGAAATAGCAGACTTATATGGCTTTGGTGTTGCTTTTTGGTAATTAGAATGCCACTAAATGCCACTGCGCACCACACGTGTATTATGCCCAGCAGTGAAGGGGTTAATTAGGGAGCATGTAGGGAGCTTTTTGGGGTAATTTTAGCTTTAGTGTAGTGTAGTAGACAACCCCAAGTATTGATCTAGGCCCATTTTGGTATATTTCATGCCACCATTTCACCGCCAAATGCGATCAAATTAAAAAAAACGTAACATTTTTCACAATTTTAGGTTTCTCACTGAAATCATTTACAAACAGCTTGTGCAGTTATGGCACAAATGGTTGTAAATGCTTCTCTGGGATCCCCTTTGTTCAGAAATAGCAGACATATATGGCTTTGGCGTTGCTTTTTGGTATTTAGAAGGCCGCTAAATGCCGCTGCGCATCACACGTGTATTATAGCTAGCAGTGAAGGGGTTAATTAGGTAGCTTGTAGGGAGCTTGCAGGGTTAATATCACATTTAGAGTAGAGCTCAGCCTCCCACCTGAAACATCAGACCCCCTGATCCCTCCCAAACAGCTCTCTTCCCTCCCCCACCCCACAATTGTCCCCGCCATCTTAAGTACTGGCAGAAAGTCTGCCAGTACTAAAATAAAAGCTATATTTGGTTTTTTTTTGTGTGTTTTAAAAAAAGCATATTTACATATGCTGCTGTGTACTATCCCCCCTTAGCCCCTAACCTCACTGATCCCCCCCAAACAGCTCTATAACCCTCCCACTCTAACTTAATCTGCGCCATCTTGGGTACTGGCAGCTGTCTGCCAGTACCCAGTTTAGAAGAAAACATGCTTTTTTTTTTATTTTTACTAATTTTTTCTGTAGTGTAGCTTCCCCCCACACCAAACCAACCCCCCACCCCTCCACGATCTCTTTTTGTGAGATTTGGGCATTTCTTATTAAAGATTTGGGCATTTCTTTGCCGTAGTGTAGCGGTTCCCACCCGCTCCCGCCCGTGCACGCGCCCCCCCGCCACCCTCCGTGCACGCGCGCGCGCCCGCGCGCGCCCCCTAACATTCCCGCCCCCGATCCCGCCCCCCTTGACTAAGCAGCACACACCGATGGCCGCCCACCCGCCTCCCAAGCCGGCTCCCACCCACCAACGATACCGGCCATCGATGTCCGGTGCAGAGAGGGCCACAGAGTGGCTCTCTCTGCACCGGAAGGCCATGTAAGGTTATTGCAGGATGCCTCCATATCGAGGCATCACTGCAATAACCGGAAAGCAGCTGGAAGCGATCAGGATCGCTTCCAGCTGCTTTCCACACAGAGGACGTGCAGGGTACGTCCTCAGGCATTAACTGCCTTTTTTTTGAGGACGTACCCTGCACGTCCTCGGTCATTAAGGGGTTAAAATGGCAAACTCTTTCTGAATCATGGAAGTTTAATTTTGACTTTACTGTCCCTTTAAACTCTTCAAAAATGTTCTCAATGTAATGAGTTTTATTAACTTTACACGTGTAGGTAAATAAAAAACATACGATATTACTTCCTATCCTTTCTACACAAAATAGGTCTAATGTTTGTGCTGAAAAGGGTATTAATTGGACATGTTTAAAGTTTTCTTACAAATCTGAGCAAAATAGGATAAAGCTTTCTTGCAAAACTCGAAATTAAGCTTTCATAATTTAGGCTAATGCACGTGTCCTGAGCAATATATGACAGTACTGCAAATATTGCTGCCATATATCACATGCTTCTGATCTAGTTATGCTTTTAAACAAAAAAATACAAAGACAATGAAGTCAATTTCATTATACAATGAATTGGAAAGCTGTTTTGAAAATTGCTTGTTCTATTTAAATTGTGAAAGATTTGGTTTGTCCTTCAAGTCCCTTTAAATCAGATTAAGAGTAAAAAAAAATATTGTCCCAGTTTAACCACTAAAAGTCTGGAGAAGTTTTAATTGGGGGAATCAAAAAGTGAAGCATGAACAAATAACAAAGACCATCAAAGCACTGACTTCATTTTTCCAGAAGCAAAATTTCCCAGTGACTGTGATCAAATTGGTAATCCTAGTATGACAGACTTAACGCTTCCTGTGTGCCATGGAATTTTAGCCAGAAGCCTTTGTTGTAAGATATATTAAGTGGAAAATCTGCAGTAGTTCTGTAGTTTGAATACTGCTGTTGGTTAATATCAACAATAAGGAAGGTTTGAAGATGTCTGTTTATACCCACCTCCCGTTATTGGTGGCTTTTCATCTTTTAAGGACACACTGTCCTAAAACGTAAAACAAAAACGAATTTGTATAAATCCATTTTATTGCCTACCTGCGTAAAATTAATTTAGTTTTTTTTTTTTACGCAAGATTACGTATATTTTATTTTGACAGTAATTATAATTATATTAATTAAAGGGACACTGAACCCAAATTTTTTCTTTTGTGATTCAGATAGAGCATGCAATTTTAAGCAACTTTCTAATTTAATCCTATTATCAATTTTTCTTCATTCTCTTGCTATCTTTATTTGAAAAAGAAGGCATCTAAGCTATTTGTTTGGTTTAGCACCCTGGAAAGCACTTGTTCATTGGTGGATGAATTTATCCACCAATCAGCAAGAACAACCCGGGTTGTTCACCAAAAATGGGCCGGCATCTAAACTTACAGTCTTGCATTTCAAATAAAGATACCAAGAGAATGAAGAAAATTTGATAATAGGATTAAATTAGAAAGTTGCATGCAGAATCACGAAAGAAAAAATTTGGGTTCAGTGTTTTTTGTCGCTGAGACAAAAAACTTTTTCTGTGTAGGAACACTTCAAATAATACTTAGTTTCACTGTACTTGCTCGAGATTTCACAAACTGGAAAAATCTCGCCACTTAAAAACTGGTGAGAGGGATATGGCAGAAAAGGTGTAATTAAGATGTCAGGCAGTGCTTTGAATATTAGAAACTTGCGGCAATCTTTCCCCGTTATAATACAGGTTACACCCATGGAATGCCCACCAAACATTTGTTACAGTGCGGTCACAATATTATAAGTTTAACATGTTCAGAACAGTGAGAACTCGTATTGGCAATAAAGAGAGCTAGAGAGTCGCGGCTGCTGTCTTCTAAGAAATATTGATGTTACAAACACAAAATCTTCTTCCAAAAAAAAATAAATAATATCATCAAAAGCAAAATGCACAATTTTTACAAATGTGCTAACATCATTCTTACCCTTGCAGTCCTCACCGTCTTACCCTTCTAGATTGTAAGTTCTAACAGGAATTAGGCCCTCAATTCCTCTTGCATTTGTTTTATAAATGCTGTATTCTCTTGCAAATATTGTATCACAGTTGTACTCTTATCATTTGTACCCACAGACAGTGCTGCGGAATTTGTTGGCACTTTATAAAGTATAATAATAGAAATAATAATAACAATTACAGTACATATTCTAGTATTATACAAAAAAATACATATAAATAAAACATTGTATATACATATGTATAATATACCCACAATCCCCCCAGCCCCTATAGCTGTATTATTGATGTCCTAGTTTTACTATTGTATTTTAATTAAAGGGTTTGAGTTTCTGTGGACACATGTAAATTGTATTGTCGAACAATACTGTCTAAAGGGATCATTTACATTACACCTTCAATGTAAGTGGCGATGCTGCTTAGAAAATATCGCCATCATTGCCACCCATTGAGATGCAAGTAAAACGCCTCTCGGCGAGACTGCCTTCAGTCTGCCTGATGTCAGAAGTTTTGAATATTTCACTGGCAATCTTGTTCCTGCGACAGATCCCTTTTGAATATATCACCACATTATGGATGTTTTGATCATCAGGGCCTGTATGTTCTTAAAGGGACACTTACCATCCAATGTATGTATATGCTATACCTATTGCTGCCTTATTTTGACCATCATGTAAGGTCACTTACCTGATCTGATCGATCATTTTTTTCAAGTCCTGCAAGCTGCTCCTACACTGATGTAATGATCACTTACAACCATGTCACTGAATATGGAGGATCAAAAAGGTGGTAGAAGTTCAAAGTTACTGAGTGTGGGAGTGGCTTGCAGGACTTGAAAATACAAACAAACAAAAAAACACGTTTCAGCACAGGGCACTAAGGGGATTAGATAAGTACACTTACATGAGGGTCAAACAATGGGGGATGCAGGAGACACTGCATACAAATAATATTAATACATATTATTACTATTATTATTATTTGTGAACTGCTACAACATATGTTTATGTAAAGCCTTTGCAATTTATTACTTAATTGACAACATAATATGCATGTATATAAATGACCCGGATGTGTCTTTAAAGTGATAGTAAACTCTCCCCTTTTTAAAAACAGATCCGGAATGTTAGTGATATTTTAGATGAAGTTGACTTGTAATGAAGATGCGCTATAACATACTTTTTAATACAGATATGAAATTCAAATACCCTTTGTTCCACCGCCCACTTCAAAAGTCAATTTTTCTGTAAACTTTTGAGTAAACACTGTTTGAATTGGTGTCCAATCAGTGCTCTCCCCATATGACACTTTTGTTGTTGCTAGAGCGCTGATTAGAGAAAAATTCAAACCGTTAGCTCACGGAAAAATGAACTTTTGAAGTGGGAGGTGGAGCACAGGGTATTTGAATTTCATATCTATATTAAAAAGTAAGTTATAGTGCATCTTCATTACAACTGATGAATGATACTCCATCTAAAATATCGCTAACATTCCGGATCTGATTTTAAAAAGGGGAGAGTTTACCATCACTTTAACTTGCTTTATACACAGCACTGTATTTCATTTAATGTAACATAAGCAAGAAAGAAATTCAGACCTCTATTTACACTGGGAATTGCTGTACTTCACAAGTTCCTTTATTTCACTCCATTTCTTAATAGGAAAAGCATGGAAAGTGGCTTAAGTTTCATGGCATTCCTATCAGAAGAAGCACAAAGCCTCCGTGTGACCTTTCATGTAAAATCTGTTAATTTGGGAAAGCCTTTGAATCTGATATTAGAAGAAAAATATATTTATGTCTTACAAAGTCTATAACATTACTCCCTAAAGAATCCCTTGTTGGCACCAGTCATACTTTGTGGTCAGAAAACATGCCAGTCATTTGGAGCTGCTGACAAATTCTGTGGATGCCTCCATGGCTACATTGGTACGGAAATGAGGAAAACAGACTGCCAAGGATAGAAATGTTTTCTAGAGTATGTTTTTGTAATAAAGCTGTTTTTTTTTTTCTTTTGTTTATTGGATTCCGAGTAAAGAAATATAAGAGTGGAATGCAGGGAAGGATTGGTTACAAGTCTTGCAAAACAGCTGACAGCAAGCGATTCCAGATGTTGCATGTGTTGCAGCCAAAAATCGTTTTGCATGTTGCGTGTATGTATGAAAGGTTGAATTCCTACGCCAAACTTTCACTTTGGATTCTGTATTACAGTATTTAAGTGGGAGTTAAAAGAACAGCGAAGAGTCTGCACACTGTATTTATGACCTTACAAGTGTTGAAATGTATATTTAGCTAGAGGAACCCTCGGGAGCACAGTTGCCTTGACAGGGGCTTTGGAATTAGAAGCTTTAGCCTTATCTTACTCAGAATGGCTTTCTGATCTACACCATTTTCAGACACACCTATAGAATTCTGAAAGTTTAGTATGGCTGTATATCCAAATCGTACTAATGTGTTTACTTAGCTTAAACCTACCTTATTTGTGGAATTCAAAGAATCTTATATTACATACTTAGTTGAACTATATACAAACAATGTATTAAATAAAAAATATGTTGTTAAAACATTTTGGCAGCTTTTATTTATAATATTGATCTGTCAGGCAGCTAAAAGGGTCATTAAAAATTGTATTTCATGATTTAGATAGAAAGAGAACAGAAGAAAATTAAAACGTTATTTAAAATTGTATGCTCCATCTTTTATTGAAAATCAGGAATGTAAGCTCAGGAGCATGCACGTGTCTGGCGCACTTTAAGACAGCAGTTTTGCAAGAATGTTATCCATTTACAAGAGCACTAGGTGGCAGCTGTATTTTGTGCCATTTAGTGTTCTAGACACCTACCTAGATATCTCTTCAACAAAGAATACCATGGAAACTAAGCATAATAGAAGTAAATTGGAAACTTTTTAAAAACTTTATGTTTGTGTTTCATATCCCTTAAAAGGGACATAATACTCATATGCTAAATCAATTGAAAGTGATGCAGCAAAACTGTAAAAAGCAGACAAGAAAATATCATCTGAACATCTCTATTTAAAAAAGACAGATATTTAACCTCAAAATTTTCTTCAGCTCACCAGAGTAAGTGCTGTGTAAACAGTTATACGTCAGCTGCTGTCCAGCTGCAAGTTGAAAGAAAACAACAAAAAAACAATAGCCAATCAGCATCAGCAGTGCCGAGGTAATTATTTGCCTTTGCTGTAATCTCATGAGATTTCACTGAAATCTCATGAGAGTTCATAGAATTTACCAAAACTGAATAGGAAAAATAACATGACTGTGCCTGCACGTGACAGATGCACACTCCCTAGCAGGTCCAAGGACAAGCATCCTAACTGCTTAAAGGGACATTGTACACTAGATTTTTCTTTGCATAAATGTTTTGTAGATGATCCATTTATATAGCCCATCTGGTAGTGATTTTATAAAAAATGGATAGTTTTGCTTATTTTTAATAACATTGTGCTGATTTTCAGACTCCTAACCAAGCCCCACAGTGTCAGATGTATACACGCGTATACATACTTCTGCTGGCTCCTGTTTATGTTATCTTTCTTTTCATATGCAGTGGGGTGTGAAATTTGAGGTAAAATGTCTTCCTTTTTTACATAGAGATGTTCAGGTGATATTTTCTAGTCAGCTTTTTACAGCTACGCTGCATCACTTTCAAGTGCTTCAACATTTGGGTATCATGTCCCTTTAAACTAAAAACTGAATTCCCCATGAAATGTTTAATGTAATTCCTGTAATTTTAATATAAAATTATAGTTATTTCACTGTCCTCAAAGAGGCTTGAGGGCATAACCCTAATCCTACCTACTATATAGTTATGCATAATGAAATAGCTTTTAAATATACTTTCATTATTTATTATGCCCTCTTTTCACACAATTTAGCTCTGAAAATCAAGGATTTTCTAATTCTGAAAACTTGAAATGTACCCAGCTGACTTCTCAGCGCTAACCCTGCTACCCATCTGTTCCAAATTGGTTTTAACTGATAAGCAATATACTTTATACTAACATTATCACAACGGCTAGCCTTGTTGTCTGCAGACTAAATTCCATATTGGCTTCTTCAAATAAGGCAAATGGGGGATCAAGTTTGGCTATTGAAAAACAATTGCGGGAAAAAGGGTGTTAATTAGTTTAGAAAGAAAAAAAGGAAGTGTAGATATGGATATGTTATTCTATAGCAACAAAAAAGAAATGTCTTGTAATTACAAGGTGTTTACTGTCCCTTTAACCCCTTCCTGCTGGTGATATAGTGTTAACATCGGAATGATACGGGGGGACTGCTTACGTTGCTAGGCACACCTCCCAGTCTGATTTCTGCTTTTGTCAAATGCTAGGCTGCAGGATGCCCTATAAGGTAGAACGTTCCATGCCATCCTAACGGCGTTAAAGCCCAGCGCTGTTAGGATGACATGGAATGTCCTAATGCCATGAAGTGGTTAAAGAACAGTATTTAAAGTGATGTTACATTTTCCACTTTTTATAATCAGATCTGTTAGTGGTATTTGAGATGGACTTTAATTGATCACTTCTAATGAAGATGCAATGCAACTTATGGCACTTTTGTTGTAGCTAAAGCGCTGATTGGAGAGCAGTTCAAACCGTTAGCTAACAAAAAATATTAAGTTTTAAGTGGGCGGCGGGAGTGTGCGGTTTTAGAATGGCACGGCATGCCCCACATGGCGTCCAGCTCGTGGTGGCATGCAATGATTGGATTAAGCCGGATTCATCATTGCATAGTTAAATAAAGGATGAGATGCGGGCAGAGGAACGGAGCAATGTTTACCATCTCTAAATGATAAATATGTAACAAAGGAAGTGTTTTTTTTAAAAAATAATCAATGAAACTGCCCCTGTTTTGAAGATTGTATATGATGTGCATTACAAAAATAAAGTTTTCAATCACTTTAAACAAAATAAACGCAGATTGAAAAAGTCTGGATTTGAAAATAATTCTGGATTTTGATATTCCGGATCTTGGAATCATAAAAAGACACAATCTCAGGAAAAAGAAAGATTGCCCCTTTTGTTCAGACGCTGACAGTACAAGTATATCTGCAAGCTTTAGATACATTATGAGAGAAATGTTGAATTTAAAAGTTTTGCTAAGCTATTTGGTTTACTTCAGAGGTTGCAACTGTTATAGAAAACTGAAAGGTCGAATCAAAAGACACAAGCACTTGTATGAGACCTGAACATTATCCAATGGGCTCTAATTTAGCAGTGCAACAGTGTTCATTGTAGGAAAGGAGGGCTTAAAGGGATGTAAAACCCCAAAAAACTATTTTGTGATTCAGACAATTTTAAAACAAGTTTCCAATTCACTTCTGTTATCAGATTTGCTTTGTTTCCATGATTTTCTGTGTTGCAGAGATAACTACAGTAGGTTTCTGGAGCACTACATGACAGGAAATAGTGCTGCCCTCTAGTGTTCTTGCAAATGGATAACTTTCTTGCAAAACTGCTGCCATATAGTGCTCAAGATATGGGCTGGCTCCTAAGCATACATTCCTGCTTTTTATGTCCTTAGATCCTAGAATTTTGCTTCTGACTCATCAGTATACATTATTCTGAAATATATATGTATGCTTAAAGTTAAATTTGACTTCCAAAATATACATATGTGCATTTACACAAGCTACACTGATCATACTGATGGTCAGTGCCTATCCTGATGCATTGGGAAGTACTGATACAAATAAGTGGATATGTAACTCTATTTGATTAAAAATATATAATAAAAAGAATTCCTCAGCAGGTTGAGCTTGGCCTTTTATTCATGGAATGCATAGCGGAATATCCTCCTTCATAAGTGGAAGGGTTAAAGCTCCAGGCAAATTCCCTGTTGTTCTGCTGCCACAGCTGTCTGATGAGCTAACCTTGAAATCGGTGAAATCAGCTCTGCGCCAGTTGTGAAGTGTGTCTGCTTTTGTGCACTTGTGTTTTCTAACATACTGTGACTTACAAAGGGCTGACCTGTTAGTAGTAGCCTTCCCTACACAAGACATTATTATTACCTCACTGGGAAGCATTGCAGGATCTCTGATAAAGAAATCTCTTTTAGGAGGCAAAGCTTTGTGGTACCAACTGTGCAGGATAGCGGATGAGGGGACCTGAAGTGGGATTTGGACATTCCAACCTGACCTATGGGCAGTTTATTTGGTCTAAAGCAGTGTTTGGGCAGCATGTGGGTGCAGTCGGTTTGATCTGTGCAGTGTTTGGGCAGCATGTGGGTGCAGTCGGTTTGATCTGTGCAGTGCTTGGGCAGCATGTGGGTGCAGTCGGTTTGATCTGTGCAGTGTTTGGGTAGCCAGGAGGTGGGATTTGGTTGATTTGAAGTGAGGATCACAACAAGCAGCTAGGAAATGACAGGAAAAGACTGGGCATAAGTTGCAATTAGGGACTACCAAATTACATATTTCTATTCAGAGAAAAGGATACCTCTAATGTTATCATTAAAGGGGCAGTCTAGTCAAAATTAAACTTTAAAATTACATGCCCTATCTGAATTATGAAACAACTTTCCAATTTACTTCTATTATCTAATTTGCTCAGTTCTTTAGATATTCTTTGTTGAAGAAGAAGCAATGCACATGTGTGAGCCAATCACACAAGGCCTCTATGTGCAGCAACCAATCAGCAGCTACTGAGCATATCTAGATATGCTTTTCAGCAAGTGATATCAAGAGAATGAGGCAAATGAGATAATATAAAAAGAGAGAGAGATATGCACTCAGCTGAGACAGAACAAAAGCTAGAAAAACTTCCGTGCCTGTTCATTTTTAGGTGCCACTCAGGGTGCACACTCTTTTAGCACACTATGCCCCTTCACAGAGAAAAAATATCCTGTAGCATATCAGTCTGACCCTGCCCAATGACAGTCCAACGCCGAAATACCAGGCAATTCTTCTCTGAACAAGAGAAAACAACAACCCCAGACGATCGTTTCGGCCTTTTGTGGGCCTCGTCAGTGAGGTGCAGTCGCATCCCTCTAAGGGCATGTGTGCAAGGAGTCCACGTCTGGTTTCCCCTTTTACTCTTAGGGAGACCCAAGAGCAATTTGCATAAATATAAAAAGAGAGAGAGATGCACTCAGCTGAGACAGAACAAAAGCTAGAAAAACTTCCATTCCTGTTCATTTTTAGGTGCCACTCAGGGTGCATACTCTTTTAGCACACTATGCCCCTTCACAGAGAAAAAATATCCTGTAGCATATCAGTCTGACCCTGCCCAATGACAGTCCAGCGCCGAAATACCAGGCAATTCTTCTCTGAACAAGAGAAAACAACAACCCCAGACGATCGTTTCGGCCTTTTGTGGGCCTCGTCAGTGAGGTGCAGTCGCATCCCTCTAAGGGCATGTGTGCAAGGAGTCCACGTCTGGTTTCCCCTTTTACTCTTAGGGAGACCCAAGAGCAATTTGCATAAATATAAAAAGAGAGAGAGAGAGAGAGGCCGAAACGATCGTCTGGGGTTGTTGTTTCTCTTGTTCAGAGAAGAATTGCCTGGTATTTCGGCGCTGGACTGTCATTGGGCAGGGTTAGACTGATATGCTACAGGATATTTTTTCTCTGTGAAGGGGCATAGTGTGCTAAAAGAGTATGCACCCTGAGTGGCACCCAAAAATGAACAGGCACGGAAGTTTTTCCAGCTTTTGTTCTGTCTCAGCTGAGTGCATCTCTCTCTTTTTATATTTATGAAAATTGCTCTTGGGTCTCCCTAAGAGTAAAAGGGGAAACCAGACGTGGACTCCTTGCACACATGCCCTTAGAGAGATGCGACTGCACCTCACTGACGAGGCCCACAGAAGGCCGAAACGATCGTCTGGGGTTGTTGTTTCTCTTGTTCAGAGAAGAATTGCCTGGTATTTCGGTGCTGGACTGTCATTGGGCAGGGTCAGACTGATATGCTACAGGATATTTTTTCTCTGTGAAGGGGCATAGTGTGCTAAAAGAGTATGCACCCTGAGTGGCACCCAAAAATGAACAGGCACGGAAGTTTTTCCAGCTTTTGTTCTGTCTCAGCTGAGTGCATCTCTCTCTCTTTTTATATTTATGCAAATGAGATAATAGAAGTAAATTAGAAAGTTGTTGAAAAAGACATGCTCTTTCTAAATCACGAAAGAAAAAATTTGGGTTTCATGTCCTTTTAAGTATCTAAATTAAAGTGTGAAGTAACCATTTAAATCTTGACAAAACAACTCAAACACATAGCATAAGCATTATCTCACTGACACTCTGTTATGTACTCTTGAAAACAGATTTACTCACTTAAGTGTAGCTGACAGTGGACAAACTCACCAGTATTATAGTTAGCAAATTTACCACTATTCTCTTTGTTCATCAAGCATATGTAGGTAGGCTCAGGAGCAGCAATACATTTCTTGTAGCTAGCTGCTGATTGGTGATTCCATATATATGATTCTTGTCATTGGCCCATCAGATATGTTCCTCTAGCTCCCAGTAGTGCATTGCTGCTCCTTAGCGTACTCTTCCACAAAGGATACCAATTTAACAAAATTGTGTAAGCTGCATGCTCTATCTGAATCATGAAAGTTTAATTTTGACTTTACTGTCTCTTTAACCCTTTAAGGACACAGCTTTCAGTTGGCTCAATTCTTTTATGGCTGAAAAATTCTGTCATATGTCCTTAAGAGGTTAAAGAATGTCGTAGAAAAACTAATGAGAAGTAAAAATCTGTTTTTTATTACGAGACTTTAAAAGCTTTAAATATGACTTCCTTTTACATTGTGATGATACTTACATACACTGTTATTTGCGGAGGAGACAACGAATACTGGCCTAGACTTAATAAAACAAATTTGTGTAACTAATATCTCACAGGGAAAAAAACCCCATATCATCTCAAGTAAAAAAAAAAAAAGAAAATTCATTAAAATTCTGTACCTGTTCCTTGTCACAACTCATTCTTCATTATAATCAATGGAGCAGCATCTATCTCATAAACTCTCGATGCACAGAATGAGTTCCATTTTGAAGGATAATAGCATCATACCAGCATCATAAAAAAGTTTTAAAAACCCCCCATAATTATTAGAAAACAAAACAAAAAAACAACCTCAGTACCACAGTCTACACTAACAAAAGAAAATGTAAAAATAGTTAAAGGGACACTAAACTCAAATGTTTTCTTTCTTGATTCAGATAGAACATGCAAATGTAAGCAACTTTCTAATTTACTCCTATTATCATTTTTTCTTTGTTCTCTTGCTATCTTTATTTAAAAAAGCAGGAATGTAGAGCTTAGGAGACGGACCGTTTTAGGTTCAGCACCCTGGATAGCGCTTGCTTATTGGTGACTACATTCAGCTAACCAATAAGCAAGCGTAATCCAGGTTCTGAACCAAAAATGGTCCAGCTCCTAAACTCTACATTCCTGCTTTTTAAAATAAATATAGCAAGGGAAGGAAGAAAAATTTATAATATTAGTAAATTAGAAATTTGCTTAAAACTGCATGCTCTATCTGAATCACTAAAGAAAAATGTTGGATTTAGTCCCTTTTAAAGAGAATTAAAATAAAAACGAGACAACTGCTTTGAAATATTGAGACACCTGCACCCTCTCAAGATTCTATAAATGTAGGCCAGTCTCTCTCTTTTTCTTCTGTGATTTGAAGGTCATCATGTGTCAGTGCAGTGCTAACCCCTTGTAGCTTACAGGGTTCTGTGCTAAATATAGCTGGAACAAAAACTCTATTCCCTCTGGCACTGGAGAGAATAATGGTTAGATTATTAGATATGTATATAGTTACTAGAATGTCTAGTCTGAGCTGTTGAAAACAAAAACCCATTCTGTGGATGTTTCTTAGAGGAAGAAAACTCTCTAGAATTAATAGCAACAAAATCATGTTTAAATAATATATGTTAACCCCTCTCTGCACTGTTATATTTACCTTCTTGTCACATTAACATTTACTGAAACAGAAGTGTCAGGAATGTGGTGTGGGTGGTATGGTTTGTGATTGGCTAAACAGCTTGCCACATCAACAAATTAAAAAAAGAAAATCTTGGAAGGATGGCCAGGTTGCTATGTATAACAGGAAAGCACATGGGGGGGGGGGTTATATATCATTTTAAAGAAATACTGAACCCCATTTTTTCTTTAATGATTCAGATAGGGCATGCAATTTTGGTTCAGCACCTGGGTAGCGCTCGCTGATTATGGCTAAATGTAGCCACCAATCAGCAAGCTCTACCCAGAGTGATAAGCCAAAAATAGACTGGCTCATAAGCTTACATTCCTGCCTTTTTAAATAAAGATACCAAGAGAACGAAGAAAAATTGTTAATAGGAGGGAATTAGAAAGTTACTTAAAATTGCATGCTCTATCTGAATCACGAAAGAAAAAAAAATTGGGTTCAGTATCCCTTTAATGCAATTTTGTTGCTTTTACTTTTAACAGTATGTACGTCTTCTAAATGCTTTGTGATTACTATTGATGTTTAGTGTCCCTTTAAGACAACAGCAGTATAGAAATGTTATAAGGTAGAGGGAATTGCTTTAAGCACACATAGCACATACACTACCCACACTACACATGGAACAACATTACACACTTGTAGACAATGCGCAGCAAGCTCATAGAGTATCGCTTTGCAGTCAGGCCAATGGCTAATGATTTATGGATGTTTTGTTAGTTTTATGACCTAGTAATCACTGTTTTTGCTATTAACCCACCTTTTTCCTACTTTTCTTCAATGAGCTGATTCAGAAGCAGTCAGGGTTCAAAGGTGACATGAATCAGAAGACTAGACTCATTGTGTGAACAGAATAAGTCATGGTTATAGCTAACTGCTCTACAGCAGACAGTCCCAATCACCTCATGCCTCTTAGTGTATGTACTGTATTCTTGTTTACCTTGATGCCATTTATAGACATAATACATAGAATGACAAAAGTCTTGTTATATTTTTGCTCTCACGTATTTATTCCCTTCAGTTCATTATCAAACTGTAAGCAAGCAGACCATACTTTGTAGCAATTGTGTTACTCTCCCCTAGATTCAAACTACTCTTCATGAGACAAATTTAATCAGGACTTCAGTCAGTACTGAATCACTTGCAGAGGATTATTTTAAAGTTACATAAAACTCTTTAAATCCCTATTAATAATTATTTTAAAAATAAACCAGAATTGAATAGAAATTTCTTGTTTATTTAGCTTGTGTTTGTTATAACTCACCTTTGTATTTGATAAAAAGCTGTATGTAAATTACACAGGAATATATCATATTAAATATACACAGTGTAAAACATAATTTAAAGGGATAGGAAAGTTAAAATTAAACTTGCATGATTCATATACAGTATGTAATTTTAAGACACTTTTAAATTAACTTCTTTTTTCAAATGTGCTTTGTTCTCTTGGTATCCCTTGTTGAAAAAGAATATATAGAACATATCATACACCAGTGGGAGCTGCTGCTAATTGGTGCCTGCACACATTTGTCTCATGTGATTGGCTAAGTAGATGTGTTCAGCTAGCTGCCAATAGCGCAATGCTGTTCCTTCAGCAAAGGGTAACCGGAGAACGAAGCAAATTTGATAATGGCAGTAAATTGGAAAGTTATTTAAAATTTTATGTTCTATCCAAATCAAGAAAGAAAATGTTGGGGTTTCCTGTCCTTTTAAGTACACTGGATGTGCAAGAAACACTTAGAAATTATTACTTATAAGTACAAAATACAAAGCGTAATTGTTGTTGTTTTTTTTTGTAAATTGGGTTGAACATGGGCGTATATTAAATTGTCTCTCTAATCCCAATGTAATTCTGTAAAGATTTTTGCACTACAGATCTCCAAAAAATTTTTTATCACAAGCACAAGCTCTTCTCAAAACACTCAAAATACTTATACCCCTAATAGAAAAACACATGTGTACAAAAATATAGGTGATTGTAAGATGCTCTATGCAGAAAGTAATATGATTTATATTGGCTGTAGGATTTCATTTTTAAAGTGCGCCCCCCGCTCACTGCTAACTATGCCCCACACTGAGTAGTTTCCCTTTCGAGCAAACTCCATTACTTTCAATAGGAGACATCGCTCACTCGCAGGGACTGCCTTTTTTTCAAGATAATTAAACCAGGGCAGCCCATATCAAGGTCTGCGTAGTATAGACCATCGGGCCCTAAGTATCACCCTGAAATGTAATGTTCTAAACAGCATCACTGCCAATATAATAGTTAGACATATGATCCATTCCATTAAGATGTTAATGTCCTTTCCCTGCTCCGTCTTGCTCTGGGTGCTGAGTCATTACAGCCGTCTAGCTGATTATAGCGGAGGAAACCTGGCAACAAACGTGCAATTGTTAAGGAAGCAGAGTTTTTTTTTATATCCCTAGCCTTGCAGAGCTATGTCTAAGTGTTTGTGTCTAACAAGGGATTATGTTTGACTTTTGAGGTAAAATATTCATCCACAGTTTATATTACCTCATCTGACGAGGACACTTGGTAGATAAACTTAAGAGGCATTGTGTCTGGTAATACTGCAAAGCTTAAACAGAGCTAAACTGAAACATATATCATCAGTTTAACCTCTTAGCTGCTAGATACACATTGCAACTCTCTTAGGCAGTTAAGTTATTAAAGGGATATGATTTTATATATATATATATATATATATATATATATATATATATATATATATATATATATATATATATATATATGTATATATGCACTGGAATGGAAATAGATCTCTTGCATGTGCATCTTTTGCAACACAACTGGTTTACAAAACATTTAAAAATAGTAATTATGTTAAGAACATTTGTTTTGTAATCCTGTGACACATCCATTGTTTACTATATCTTATTTGGTGTATCTGATTAAGAATAAATATAAATGAGCTCCTACACTGATTAAGCAATACTATGAAGGATGGACAGGATACTGAATTGCATAGAATACACAATTTTCTGATTTAAAGAGACACTGAACCCAAAAAAAATTGTGATTCAGATAGAGCAAGCAATTTTAAGCAACTTTCTAATTTGCTCCTATTATCAAATTTTCTTCATTCTCTTGGTATGTTTATTTGAAAAGCAAGAATGTAAGTTTAGATGCCGGACCATTTTTTGTGAACAACCTGGGTTGTCCTGGCTGATTGGACAGCACCAATAAACAAGTGCTGTCTATGGTACTGAACCAAAAATTTGCTGGCTCCTTAGCTTAAATTCCTTCTTTTTCAAAAAAAGATAGCAAGAGAACAAAGAAAAATTGATAAGTAGTAGAAGCAAATTAGAAAGTTGCTTAAAATTGCATGCTCTATCTGAATCATGAAAGAAAAAAATTTGGGTTCAGTGTCCCTTTAAATACAGCAAAAGCAAAGAGAAAATAAATAATGCATTGCAAGTGTTTGTACTAACCTTTTATGGGGAGCTTAGTTAAGGGGGTATAACAAAAACTCTGTACGTTGCTAACAGTGTAAACAAAGCAGTTGCTGATTTACCTATTGATATTTAAGTTTAGAATCTTAGTATAACTAAAAATAATATGTGTGGTATCTTTCTCTCCCCCATGTAGTTAAAATCATAAGATTTAGTTACACAGTTAACATAATGGGCGCATTTAACTGTGCTTACATAAATTCAATAAAATCAAATAAGGTAGCTATAAAATACCCATGTGTTCTATTTTGTTTTAAATGTAAGAGTAATTGACCTACATTTCTATCCAGTTGTAAAATACAATCATATGTTGCTTTTGAGAGAACAATAGTTAACTAAAAATGTGGAGTTCTTATTCTGGTTTTAGCATTAAACCCAACATTAAATTAATCATAAACAGTTTTAAACACAGGGTAAATTTAATTTTACATGTTTGTATTGATGTAATTTACTATGGCAAAACATGTATTCCCCCTCTCCCACGACAGAACATGACGTACGCTCAGTTATCTTGGGATTCTCTGTGTACAGAGCAACGCTACTTTGAGCCTCAAATATAAGCAAATGAGATCAGGCTTTATTTATTTATTTTTTTGTAAGGGTGTATCCATCTACTGCTCTGAAATAGAAAAGTCCTGATTTTTTTTTTCTTGCATAATGACAGTTTTACATTTTTAAAACAGTTTTTACACTTCTGTGGTTTTATGTACTGCACATACATAATCACACTTAGGGGTCGATTTATCAACCTCTTCGGCAGGCTTTGCAAGAGAACCTGCACTCCGCATTTAACAAGCAGCGGTCATCAGACCGCTGCTTCTCTACCCTTTCGCCACCTCTTAGGTGGCGAATTTCAATTTCCCTGGTCTCATCCGAACGAGGAGATTGACAGCTCCTGCTCGTGTGTGATTGGCTGTGCGCGGGCAGGGGACGGTGTTGCACACGAGTGCAAAATAGCGCTTGTGTGCAATGCTGAATTCTGGCAGTGGAATTCAGCCCACCAGAGGCGAGCTGCAGTGGACAGGGGCGCGTATGTTCGCCCCTGTCTGCCTCATCTTGATAAATCGACCCCTTAAAGGAATACTGAACCCAAATTGTTTCTTTCATCATTCAGATAGAGCATGCAATTTTAAGCAACTTTCTAATTTACTCCTATTATCATTTTTCTTTGTTCTCTTGCTATCTTTATTTGAAAAAGAATAATCTTCGCTAAGGAGCCAGCCAATTTTTGGTTCAGGACACTGGACAGCACTTGTTTATTGGTGGGTGAATTTATCCACCAATCAGCAAGAACTACCCAGGTTGTTCACAAAAAATGGGCCGGCTTCTAAACTTACATTCTTGCTTTTCAAATAAAGATACCAAGAGAATGAAGAAAATTTGATTATAGGAGTAAATTAGAAAGTTGCTTAAAATTGCATGCTCTATCTGAATCACAAAAGAAACAAAATTTGTGTTCAGTGTCCCTTTAAACTTTTAAATAACCTTGTTTAGGGATGCATACAATCTACAGTAGGATGTGTCTCCAGCCTCTGATTTAACCTCATATACTTTCCCATACTTCTATTAGATTGTAAGCTCACAAGTCCATCTGCCCTATGGATCATCTCATGTAAGAGTTGTCTAACTAACAGTGACTCGCAGACAGGACCTTCTAGCTTTACAATTCATATAAATGTATTTTATTTACTGTACTCTGCAAATTTATACTTAAAGGGACAGACTACTCCAAAATATTTATTGTTTTAATAGATAGATAAACCCTTTATTACCCATTCCCCAGTTTTGCACAGCCAACTTGGTTATATTAATATACTGTTTACCTCTGTGATTACCTTGTATCTAAGCCTCTTCTGACAGCCCCCTAATCATATGTTTATTTATTATCTATTGACTTGGATTTTAGCCAATTAATGCAGTGTAATGCACAACCTACGGGATAGAGCACGATTTTATCTATATGGCCCACATGAATTAGCAGTCTCCTGCTGTGAAAAGCTAATAATAAAGCATGTGATAAGAGGCTGTCTGTAGTGACTTAGAAACAGAAAAAGCAGAAATTTAGAGGTTTAAATGTTATAAAGTATATTAATATAACAATGTTGGTTGTGCAAAGCTGTGGAATGGGTAGTAAAGGTGTTATCTATCTGTTTAAACAAAAACAATTTTAGTGTAAACTGTCGATTTAATGTGAAGCGCTATGCAATATGTTGGTGCTTTAGAAATGAATAATAATGACCTTGCAATAATAATTGTGGCCAGAAGAGGGCATATATTTAGTACATATCGCTGCAAGGCCAGCAAGAACTAACAGGCACACACATTATTAG
>NC_069502.1:636742781-636782781 GCF_027579735.1 Bombina bombina
GTGTAGTGTCTCTCAATTTAGTGCAGCATAGTTTAGTGTCTCTTAATTTAGTTTAGTGTAGTGTCTCGTCCGACTCTCAATTTAGTGCAGCATAGTGTAGTGTCTCAATTTAGTACAGTGTAGTGTTGCAATCTAGTGTAGTCTAGTGTCTCTCAATGTATTGTAGTGCTTCAATGTAGTGTAGTGTAGTGTCTCTCAATCTAGTGTATTCTAGTGTTTGTCAATGTAGTGTAGTGTCTCAATGCATGGCCTATCTGAATCATGGAAGTTTAATTTTGACTAGACTGTTCCTTTAATTCTGAATACTGTGGGCTTTCTAACTCATGTTAAACATTGAAGTGCAGACACAGTTATATTTCACACTTAGTGATTGGTTGCACACTCTAGTAAGCCATTTATAACCCTTCCTAATTGGCCTCAGCAGAAAAAATCTTAGCTGATTGCTTGTAAGTGAGTGCTGGGTTTTCTCTGTGTGTTGTATTAATTTGTTTTGTAATTTTCCCTATGGTTCTTGCACCCAGACCTGTCTGGGGTTAACTGCTTGTGGCTCTGGGGACAGCACAGCTTCCTGTGAGTGCCAGTGGCACCCAGGGCTGAGCATGTTGCAGGGTCATGGGGTGTGTACCCGGTCCGGTATGAGAGTGCAGTTCCCTTCCGTGTTTTGTATATGTCTAGGGTGATTACATATTCCTGTGCACCCTTCCCTTGTTCCCAGTTTGTTTGGATTTGAAAGCTTGCATTGTGTGGCTGTTTTAGGGTCTCAGGTAGTGGAAAGGACCTTGACGTGGTACCTGAGCTTGTCCCATTTGGCCAGATGCGATAACTAACCTTTCCATTTTTGCTTTTAAATCTTAGCTGAGAGCTTGTAAGTGAGTGCTGGGTTTTCTCTGTGTGTTGTGTGTGTATATATATATATATATATATATATATATATATAAACACACACACACACACACTAGTCTTAAAGCCCTTTACATGGTCCAAAATCACCTCTCCCTCCAAGAACCTTTCCCTACCCTCTCAGCTTTTTTTTCTGCAGCGTAGCAGTCCCACCCGCTCCCGCCCCCCTCCAGCGATGATCCGCCTCCCTCCTAACCCTCCCACGTAAGTCCTTGTGCCCTTTCTCGCACAGACACGTGCCACTGATCCTCACGCGCCACTACTGATCCTGAAAGGGATACTAAACCAAACTATTTTCTTTCATTAATCGGATAGAGCATGCAATTTTAAGCAACTTTCTAATTTACTCGTATTACCAATTTTTCTCCATTCTTTTGGTACCTTTATTTGAAAAAGCAGGAATAAAAGCTTTGGAGCCGGCCCATTTTAGGTTCAGAACCTGGGTTGTGCTTGCTGATTGGATGGTTAAATGTAGCCACCAATCAGCAAGCCCTATTCAGGGTACTGAACCAAAAATAGGCCGGCTCCAAAGCTTTTATTCCTGCTTTTTCAAATAAAAATACCAAGAGAACAAAGAAAAATTGATAATAGGAGTAAATAAGAATATTGCTTAAAATTGCATGCTTTATCTGAATCATGAAAGAAAATATTTGGGTTTACTATCCCTTTAAGGCCTTGCGGCAGACACGCACGCACTCTGTCACGATCGTTGGACACTGCTTCTTAAGGCCAGGTATGTTTGTCTCTATCTACTGCGCATTATTGCATCAGACAAACATACCTGGCCTTTTATAATATAGGAAATAATGTTTAAAATACATTTTAAACAGACAAATCTTTTTTTTTTCTTTCAAAATGAACATCATTAGCCAAATTTCACCCACCACTTGCCTCAATCTGGTCTTGAGTTCACAGCTGACAAAGCTAGTCACTGTCATAATATTAGTATAAAATGAATAGATTTGCAGTTTTTGTCTGTTAAATTCAGTTGGGGGATATGTAGCAGGGTTAGCCCTGACTATGCATTTTCAGTTCAGAGAATTCGAAAATCCAAAATTACATGAAAAGGCTGCACAATCATTTATGAAAGTATATCACAAAGTTCTTTTACTACACAAAATGAAACCTTTTATATTGAAATCTCAAGATTGTTACTGTCCCCTTTAAACGAAGCTGTATAGGTGAGTCTAGGTTTTCTGTATAATATAATAAAGAATATATTTTATTTGGGAGTAAAAATAGAGCGCTATTAACCTAGAGGCTACAGTGAAATCATCATAGAACAATGCAGCATCTCCAGATCTCTTTCCATTACTGATTGACCCTATTGGGACGATTAAAGGGTAATAAAATGTGAAATGTGCAGCGGAGCACTTCACATTCGATTTAGAAGCATTTTTCTATTAATCACACATTTGCAAAAAAATTATTCTTTTAAATGATATCGTTGCTTTATTGATATAGTTTTTTTGTGCAGATGACCTGCTGCTAGCACAGAATTAGGAAGCAAATTCATTCAATCTTCGTATGAGTGCTGCATTTTACTTTACATGCAATTTTACTATCAGTCCGTGAACCATGGAGCATAATATATATGCAATTTAAGAAGCAGTTTTACAACTTATTTGGGATACCGTAATAGTGATTAGAAATCATTCTCCCCTTACTCTTTTCCACTGTTCTTTTTCACAGAAGTGAATTACATTGAAACAAATTATGTTAACAGACAAGTATACATTCCTAGAGACATTTTACCAAACACTGCATAACTAAACCCAAATCAAATTTGGGTGGTGTTCTGTCCTGTCAACAGGGGTGCACTCTCTGTAGTACTGAAAACATGGAACTCACCACAAAAATGCAGTATAATAATAGCAGTGTTTATTATGAACTTGTTACAATCATATAAATCAGTAATCAGCTAATAAACAAGGTGATGATTAAACTATAAGCATTACTTATCTTCAGATTTCGAATAAGGCATTAATGGGTAGCCAGGATTAAAGGAAGATACATCAGACAGCAGATTTTCACGTGTAAATATCAAACCACTCTCTCCTACGTCGCCCAAAAACTTCTCCCTCGATCTCCCCTAAACAGTTAGTGCAGCAGGCACGTCTAATATTGTGTCAATCATATTTTGTAACATTTGTGTTAGTTAAAGGGACACTGAACCCAAATTTTTTTCTTTTGTGATTCAGATAGAGCATGCAATTTAAAACAACTTTCTAATTTACTCCTATTATCAAATTTTCTTCATTTTCTTGATATCTTTATTTGAAAAGCAAGAATGTAAGTTTAGATGCCAGCCCATTTTTGGTGAACAACCTGGGTTGTTCTTGCTGAATGGTGGAAATATTCAGCTACCAATAAAAAGTGCAGTCCATGGTTCTGAACCAAAAATTGTTTGGCTCCTTAAAAGGGACAGTATACTGTAAAATAGTTTTTCCCTTAATGTGTTTACAATTGCTTTTTTACCAACTGCAGAGTAAAAAATGTATGAAAATTAGCTTTTTAAGGTTTATTTCTGTATATTAAAGCTCTGATTTTGTGTTTTGAAGCCACAGCCTAATAAAATAGGTTGAGCTTGTAGGTATAATCAGATCTCATTACTGTATCACATTGTGCACATATACCTGCTTCTATATCGTATATCTGTCCTTAAAACAATCACTAATACTTTGAGAGAACAATGGAAAATCAACATTTTATTACCTTTTCTCTGCTTTATCACACTGGGAGTGTAATTTCTTCTGCTGGCTGTGTTTACAAAGCTTATCTATAGCTGGGACCTGCGGCCACAAACTTTCAGAATAGGTGGGGATACCACATGCTAAATTAACAATTTCAAATGCCAATATAAGGGTAAAGGAGCTACTTGTAAACAATTTAATACACTCCAGCAGGTAAAGTGGATCATTGGGAACAAATTAAAGGGGAGACATTTTTTGAGTAAACTGTCCCTTTAACTTAGATGCCTTATTTTTCAAATAAAGATAGCAAGAGAACAAAGAAAATTGATAATAGGAGTAAATTAGAAAGTTGCTTAAAATTGCATGCTCTATCTGAATCATAAAAGAAAAAAATTGGTTTCAGTGTCCCTTTAACTTAAAAAGCATTCTCAAAATAAGGATTTTCACACCAGTGCTTCCATTGGAATGTGCTCCCTCTCCCTTTCTAGATAAGCACACTGTCTGAGAAAAAGATAGCGAGAGCAGAACAGAGTGAGATACATGTGTAACTTTCTTTAAAGGCATTTTCTCTTAAAGGCCTATATGTGCTATAAATGTTATATATGTATGCATGCTGTGTGTGTGTCTATATATATATATATATATATATATATATATATATATATATTCTCTAATAAACAGTGGTAATATAAACTGCTAATACATTGACTATTAACTACTTATTTGTGTATGGAATCATGAAAAGTTTCCCATCCCTTACAGATGGAAACTGCTGGCAATGTCAATGTTTCTTTATGACAGAGATGGATCAGTGTATCAAATATGTCTAAATAATTGTGTAGTATTGTAAATAAAATGTTCTTTTAATAAAAGATGTCCTGTTTCTGGCCCAAAATGTCAAGTCCTGCAGGTCCCACCCCTCTTTGCATATGTTTAGCCATTGTAAAACACATTATTGGGCAGTAATATTTCATACTTCTTTATTTTATACCATAACAAATTGAATACAGTAATACATTAACAACAACAAGTGTATAACAGCAACATGAACTAGAGGTTCTAGGTAAGACAACTGGATGGAAAAAGGAAGTTGTGGAACTGAGTGCAGAATAAGAGTGCTGACAGTCATGGAAGGTCATAGCAGATCTTTTTTTTTTCTTCAAAATAATTATCACTTCTTCCTTCTCTCTGTTAACTCTTTCTCCACTCGCTCCTCTCTTTTCACCCTCTCCCTTATCTCTCATGTCATATCTTCCCTTTAATCTCTTTCCCCTCTCTCATGTATCTAAACACGTTTTTTCTTCACTCTTTCTTAAAGGGACACTGAACCCAAAATTTTTAATTTGTGATTCAGATAGAGCATGCAATTTTAAGCAATTTTCTAATTTACTCTTATTATCACATTTACTTAATTCTCTTGGTATTTTTATTTGAAATGCAAGAATTTAAGTTTATATACTGGCCCATTTTTGGTGAACAACCTGGGTTGTTCTTGCTGATTGGTGGATACATTCATCCACCAATAAAAAAATGCTGTCCACAGTTCTAAACCAAAAAAAAAGCTAAGATGCCTTCTTTTTCAAATAAAGATAGCAAGATAACAAAGAAAAATTGATAATAGGAATAAATTAGAAAGTTGCTTAAAATTGCATGCTCTATCTTAATCACAAAATAAAAAATTTGGGTTCAGTGTCCCTTTAACTCTACCTTCTTCACCACTCTCTCTCATTCTGCCCCATTCACCCTCTCAGAAGTAAAAGTCTAAGCACTAATGTGGTTCCTACAGCCCTAGAGGAATAACGTATCCTTGCACTTTCATGGATATATAGGGCTCCATGTACTAAGCAGTCAGCGAGCTACCCGCAACAAATCTCGCGTCAAAACTCGCAAACTGATATGTACAAAGCCGTCAATTATGTTAAAACTAGCATCTTTAAAATTGCGAGCGTACTTATCCGCCAAACCTCGCTACCGCTCCATTTTTCACTGTAATTAGACACATTTGACCACCAACTCGCCAAAAAACGAATGTACTAAAAAATCTATTTGTCCGCTCGCTACAATTTCCGCTCCCACCTCGCTATTTTTGCCTCGCCACCTTTTAGGTGGCGGGCAAGGTACAAAACAATAGGAAAGTCAATCTAGACGCCAGTCTAGACATATATAAAAGGCAGTAATATCAGCATTGTACTTACAGCATAACTGGCGTCTAATTTGTCTCTCATTTCCATGTACATAAATTGCGCCCAATTTGTCGACTGTAATTAAAGAGTAATCTATTTAAATTTGTATTGTTAGTTGTCAATCTTTATAATTATTTTTATATTAATATTTATATATTATCAGATCCAGATGAAGCCATATCCAAATTGTAAATAAATATTACAAAAATAACGCTCTGTTATCACTCTTCAAAAAATTTTGAACAATAATAAAGTTGTTTAGATAAGTTGAACTTTTATAGGAGCAAAATTCTATTCCCGCGACTACTATGATGTTCGTGACACCTTGCATGTCACGTGTTAATAATTGGCCAGACAATTCAACTGAAAGTTAAGTACCATCAGCTTAGTCGCGGCGAGCGAGGCGTCAAATTTATCAACAATCCGCAACTGCTCGCGGCGGGCTAGACTTGTCTATTTATTGGGGGAATATTAGTACATAGCGACAGCGGACACCATTTCGCCCGCGGCGAGTAACGGCGAGTTTATCCGCGTCTACAATGACGGATGAATTGACGGCTTAGTACATGGAGCCCATAATGTCCCTTTAGATAATATTTTTAGCACATAGCCCAAAATGTGTGTCTGTCAGTGCTGCAATAGCAGTGTACATTTTGCAAATACACAAGTGCTAACTTTGCTACTTACAGCAAGCTGCCAGACTTTGGATAGTAAGTGAATTTTGATTCAACATTCACTCACTATCTTTCAGTCGCCACAGTTCAATTTCCAGCTGCCCCTGTTATATTACCCACCCTGTTTTTGAACACTACCTGCTTGACAGCCTGCACTTACATAGTTTCATAGGAAATCCTCTCTTCATCTCTGCTATTTCTACTATGTATTTTTTACTATAAATCCTAATTTTATTTTACATTTTATATAAATAGTGCAGTTTCACATGACTCTCACCTTGCTTTGTAAAACTTAATAATTTTATACAATGTCCACTAGGATTTATAGTGAGCATTATTCTGAGCTTATGGTAATTCTGTTATGCAACAGGATCTGTTAAATAAGCTAGTTATCATGTATCATGTCAAGCTTGAAATCACTTTTTTTCTTTGTCTGTTTGTTAAGGGCTGCACTAAACATACCTAAAGTATATGCATTTAAGAGACCACATGCTAGTCCTGATACAGTAATTCTATTCTTGTTAGTTTCTCAGTTAGGGCCTGATAATAATAAAAAAAAATGTAAATGCAGCAGAACTGGCATGTCATGCACTGCTATATTGCACTGGGCTTGTCTCTCCTTCACATGCAGAAATGCAGGGAACGATCCTTGGTGAGATATAGCAAAATCTGGTGAGGAATCTCACATTGCTGGAGGATCATTTTATATCATCTCATCTGAGCGGAGAGCTTTATATCACCAGGTCCTAAGTGTGTATTGATTAAAGGGATACTAAACCCACATTTTTTTTCTTTCATGATTCAGATAGAAAATGCAATTTTAAGCAACTTTCTAATTTACTCCTATTATATATTTTTCTTGCTATCTTTATTTAAAAAGCAGGAATATAAAGTTTAGGAGCCGACCCATTTTTGGTTCACAACCTGGTTATGCTTGCTTATAGGTATGCAAAATGTAGCCACCAATAAGGAAGCACTATCCAGGGTGCTGAACCTAAAAGGGGCTGGCTCCTGAACTTTATATTATTCCTGCTTTTTAAATAAAGATAGCAAGAGAAAGAAGAAAAATTGAGAATTGGAGTAAATTAGAAAGTTTCTTAAAGTTGCATGCTCTATCTGAATCATGAAAGAAAAAAATTGGGTTTAGTGTCCCTTAAATGAATTTATTCATTGCGAGTAAAATAAATGTATTCCTAATTATCATTTTTACCCTTCATTGATATAATAGATCTTCTAGGATGCTTTGCCCCTTGCAGAGAAACTGACAGCAACTACAACTAATGGGGACACCGTTTATTCTGCCTAGTTTGTTCTTCTCTTATTGTAATCTTTTTCTTTAAAATCTTTTAGAATTTGCACCATTCACTGCAAGTTTCATTACTAACATGGAATAAATGTATCTGTCTGTCTATCTATCTGTCTGTCTATCTACCTATCTATCATCTATCCATCCATCTATCTACACACATGCATAGATAAACTGCTTTTTATTAGGTGCTAAATGGCACATAAATACTTACATAGTGAAAGGTAAATTGCCTTTTTCATTTCACTGTTGTTGGCCGTTTAAACAAATCTTACATCCAGCTGTTTAAGGGCATAGCCTCACTAATAGGTTTTAAAGGTGATAGCAACATAATCATAGATTAGGATTAGCAAGCAAGAAAATACCTACCACTAGTGCTATATATTTTAGCACAGCATAGACATTCCTTGGATTTCGCTTGTAATTTGGAAGAAAGGTTCAGTATCTTTATGAGTCATCTTTGAAGATCCTCTTGTACTTCGGGTACTGAACTGTCATGAAGAAATAAAAAAAAACCTGCAAAATATTTAAGTGCTAACAGCAAAGTAAACCTATTGGAAAAGAAGGAAATATTTACCTCAAAGAGAGGTGGCTAATGTGTAAGAGAACTGAATCCAGAAAGCTCCACACAGCAGCCAATTATTTGAGGAATCTATTCTATTTGATGCTGCCTTTCTTTTGTCTATGGATTTGTGATCTTAACAAGGGAAAGGCCCAGCCACTCCTTCTGTTTCCAGCTTCCCACTGGGAATAACAGGGCGACCTCCTCCTCAGCAGCATCTTACAATGATTGCTTACATTCACTGCTGGCCTGCAGACCCAATGGTGGGCTGCTTACACAGAGCCAAGTGGCAAGCCTACTGCAATGAGGAGGACCAGGAGCTCATCCCACTCTATTCTGTCCAAATGGGGAACTCTGTCACTAAGAAGCACGGGCGCAGCAAGAAAAAGTTACCTGGCGACAAAGACAACGACTTCTGGCCAAGTAAGATAACCTAACTCATGGCAAGTAGGAAATAAATGTATGTTCCAGAAGTAAAATTCCAGGAACCTTAGCTGTCTGGATCTCCAAATATTACCACTCCTTGATTAAGTCACCAGTAGAACGTTTATTACCAGATATGCCACATATCTGTCAATTGCCCAAATATGTATCACTACAAAGAATATATATGTGAGTGTGTATATATGTTTGTGAGTGTGTATATATGTTTGTGTGTATGTATATGTGTGTGTATATATATATATATATATATATATATATATATATATTATTTTTTTGACTTTGCTATACCTGAACCACTTTATTAATAGTAAAGTGACTAGAAGGCATGTAGATCTATTGGGTTTTATGCATATGTAGCTTTTCTTAATCCTGTATATTATTAATATATACTATACAGCAGTGTGGTGCATTTCAGTGACGCAGTTGAAACAAGGAGGGGGAGGGGTAAATGGAGGTGCTCAGCTGGCCTTATTAGATGGATTGGATTCCTATGTTTATATGGTTCTCCAATACACACCCTGGTGTTCTCATAGTTGCTGCTCAAGCAAGCGTGTGAGGAAATGTAGGACAGAAAGCTTCCTCACAACAACCTGCTGGGGTAGTTCCACAAATCTAGGAATCAAAGAACAAAGGACTCATTACAGTTCAATACAAAGTGATAATGTTTTCTAGCTAATAGTCTCACTTCAGTCCATAAGTGTTAATGGAAAGATATGTTTCGACTGGTGCACAGTGTTGCCTGTGATGGTGTAAATAGGGCACATCCCTTCTGATCTGCTCTGAAGGGTTGCTAGGTATTTGTGGCTCTCGTGGACCATGTCATGGTTACAAAGAGCAAGCTAATTATTAAAGACTTAACCATGTGCATGAAAACTGATTAGTTACGCCAGCCGATGAGAATTTTTAAACTAAAATAATATTGTTTGAATGCGTTGGAAGTGAGTTTTGACTATTTATATAATGGTTTAAGATTACAATATCAGAATTTTCTGGATATTTTATGGCTACATCAACCTCATAAAAATAGGAAGATAAATTTGCCATGGAAATTGGTACATACCAATTTATTGGAATTCTGTAGCCAAAGGTTTTAAAATGCATTCACTGGCTGCAGTAATGTTCTAACTTATCTTACAGTCTACTTGCAAAACTAAAGAATTCTAATTAGATCCATCAATATTTGTTATATTTCCATATATCCATGTTGATTGTAATTGATGTGTTAATACTGTAATTCAGATGCCAGAACGACAAGAGTTTTGCACAAAGTAGTAATATCGTTTATTAGACTAACGATACATTTTAAAAGACAATGGCATTAATATTTACTACAATACACTTCATTTTAGCATTTGTTTTATCCATAATCCATAAAGGATCTAGATATAGGCAGTTTTACATACAATTAAACATAAAAAATCATTTATACAAGTTCTATAAAAAAAATTAAAGGGCCATTATTAAAGTCAAAATTAAACTTTCATGATTCAGATAAAGCATACAATTTTGAAAAGAAAATCATAAATGCACTCCGTTTAAAAAAAGTAACTCTTTACAAACTTTGTTGCAAACACCGCTGTCATATAGTATTCAAGACACATGCACACTCCTGAGTCAGTATGCTGTCTTGAAATGGAGCTGAATTTTAACAAAGGATATCTAGATGTAAATTTGATAAAAGAAGGAAAAAAATTTCTCAACATGTGTAATTTACCGGAACAATCAAGGTTTCATTTTTGGATTTCATGCCTTTTCTAAACTTTTTGAAATTATCTCTCTCAAAGTGCCTGATGTGAAAAAACTTGCTGGCATAGAAACCATGCAGCACTTTTTTTGTTTTTAGCATTATATTGTAGTATTGATAGATCTCATTCACATCTAGTACCCTGCATAGCGAAACAAATAGCTCTCAAGCTAAAATTTGCCTTCCTAAGATTCTTTGAGAGACCACGCAGCACCAAAGTCACTACCTATCACTCACCAGTTCTAACTGGCTGTGACCCTCCTAGACAAATATTGTGAGACACTAGTATATGCAGACTAGGTTTGCCAGGTGTTAAACACTTAACCACAGTCCTGTTTGTAACTAAATTGAGTTCTGATGTGTGTGTATATAAGTTGACAGAGCAGTGGGTCTTGTTTGAGGTCTTATGTGGTTATATGGGTGACAGGGATTGCATGACAGTGGTATCTGATATGAGTTATGATCATAACCAGACCTTCTGCTTTCCTCATATTTCCAAAACATTTGTGTAGGGCAGAGGCAACTCTAGTCCAGACACCCTAGTTGAGATTCACTGTTCCGTAATGTAAGATCATGTAGAACAGTTATTGACAAACTTATTTGAAATGTAGTTGTAAGCGGGAACATAGAGACAGTTACATGCTATTTAGGATCCATATAAGGGTGTTTTGTATACAGATTTATGAAGAAATAGCCAAAAAGATGGGAGCCAGAAGTACAATTTTACAAGCCATGACTCCCTTTAGTAATATTATACATACAGTATGAGATTGTAATATACAATTGTTTAATTATGTATTTGCAATATAATTTTATTTTTTATTTTGACCACTTTTCCATTATTTAAATTTTTTAGAAAGGAATGGGAAAAGCCATGTTGGAACTTAGGCTTTCCCTTATCTCTCTCTTTTGCTGAGGACAATTAGGAACAGATATAGAACAGGCAATAAAGTGCCCAAATACTGAACTGTGCAAACGGTGACTGAGGGGAAACCAAGTTAGATAGTTAATTATCAGTGTCATATTTCACTTTATCATTGTAATATTCTACATATACATTTCCTATTATTCTCAGGCTAATGTGAATACAACATTACTATGCCTTTAAGCAGATACAGCTGGTGATGTTTTAAGACATTCACAGTTTTTGATCTTTACCACTATTTACTAAGACGGCTGAACCTTTTATGTTCCTTTAGGTTTACATCTGTAAAGTGATCTATAGCCCACATTGTTTAGCAAGTTAATTTTTGGGCTTATGAAAGAGATGATTATTGAATAGTTTCACTTTCCCATCTCTATGAACAAGTTAAGAGGGTTGGGAGTGCTTGTTTTCTAGGAATAGGCAAGCACTGAAAGGACGTTTCTTTGTGAACCAAGACTACTCGCATGCAAATGATTAGCGTTTAAGGGGCACAGCGTGAAACTAGAGGCTTCATTTTTCAGCTCTAAGTTACTTACTAGGGTTTTTTTCTTTTCTTTTATTCTTTTTAGAGCAGCTATTATTTTTTTTCAAGTTTTCCTTTTTTTTTAAAAAAAGAACTAACCCATGGAGCTTCATAAAACTCTAAAATAATCAAATTATGACATATATTTATTACATTGTATATATTTTTTCCAATACAAATCTTTATTTGTTCAATGTCGATTACAGTACAAGATAAGTAGGTATATAGGGTAACACTGAACATGAACCAGAGTTAAACAATAATGTTTACTCCTTGGACTTCACAAAGTTTAAACCTAATGATTCACCCTCGCCCCATAGAGCAACTTAAAGGGACAGTCTACACCAGAATTTTTATTATTTAAAAAAAGATAGATAATCCCTTTATTACCCATTTCCCAGTTTTGCATAACCAACACTGTTATATTAATACACTTTTTACCTCTGTGATTATCTTGTGTCTAAGTCTCTGCAGACTGCCCCCTTACCTCAGTTCTTTTGACAGACATCCATTTTAGCCAATCACTGCTGACTCCTAAACAACTCCACAGGGGTGAGCACAATATTATCTATATGACACACATGAACTAGCAGTGTCTAACTGTGAAAAACTGTCAAAATGCACTGAGATAGAGGCAGTTAAATGGCTTAGAAATTAGCATATACGTCTACCTAGGTTTAGCTTTCAACAAAGAATACCAAGAGAGCAAAGCCAATTTAAGAATAAAAGTAAATTGGAAAGTTGTTTAAAATGTCATGCCCTATTGGAATCGTAAAAGTTTAATTTTGACTAGACTGTACCTTTAATACAGAATGTTCAAAGGAGACATTCCTCTGCCAACCATAATATATGATATACTAACATAAAATGTCAATATTCATAATACTCAATACAGATACATTAAAGTAGTATCAGGACTGGCTACTAGAATTAAATACATTTTTATATAAGATGTTTTAATTGTTACAGCTCTAGCAGAATGTGTTTAGAAACACAGATTAGATTGCAAATAATATTATTAATTTCTTCATTTTTTTTTTTCTTTCATGGCCACAGCACAAGGGTTTTCATGAATGACCACTATGAACTGATTACAGGAAAATTCATTGCATGGTATTTAGCTTGCATTTCCACAGCTGCTTCCCTAGAACTAATTGACTCAGGAGAATACTATATTGCTTTTTTATACAGAAAGGAATTTTAGCACATATGACAATGTAGTATGAAATTTTGCAGAGGATTATATCAATCAGCTGTCCAGTAATATTAAAGTTAGTTATTTAAATGTATGTAACACAGATTATTTTTGGTGTTGATTTGCATGATATAAAGCAAAAAAACCAAATTCATCAATAATATCAGATATTCACAGCAAGGAACAAAAAACAAACACCAAAATACAAGTTGGTTTATTACAAAAAATAATAAATATTGTTCTACATGTCACTGTCACCTACAGTTTACAAAAACACCAAACATAAATATATTTAAAATTATTAAATTGGAAAGTTCTACCATAGTGGTGATATATAGGCACTTATGTGGGCTATATATTTTAATTTATAAAATATCTAGAAATATAGTCCACCATGCTATAGTAATATACACAAATCTAATCTACATATAATTCAGTTATTTAACATCTGAAATAAATAACAATGGTCATTGGTGGGAGAACATTTGTTGGGGATTTAAAAATAAATGATGATAATATTACCACAAATAATAGTATAAAAAAAGAAAAAAATTCATAATGAGGAATTATTTCAGGGCAGCCTCTTAGAGTATTGATAAAGAACAACACCCTTATTAGTACTGGTATGTCCGCTAGTCACTCATAGGCAAATATAATGGAACCAATTAAGACTAGTGAATAAACTATCTTTTTAAAGGTATTTATTGCAGGTTGATACTTATTGTGATTAATTTGTGGGGGAGGGGTACACAATTATTACTCTAATGGGAAAACATTCACTGGGGGGGGGGGGGAACTGTTCAAATTCATTCTATACTAGGGGGTTTGAATCCTTTTCAAATGAGAGGCAGCAATGAAATATTTTTTTTTAAATCCACTTATTCAAACAAATTAACATATCTTCTTTATTAACTAATTTAAAATTAAGAAGGTAAATGCCACATAATACAGTTATACAATCAGAAACATATACTAATACAGTAAGGACTGAATTGAAACAGCTGCCAAGAAATGTAGCAATTTATGAGCTGTAGACAGGTCAGTGCTGTGGAATCTGTTGTATCTGCAAATAACTGATCATGATAATAATAATAATAGTGTAGTGTGGATTAAATTGGTGGCCAAATTCATAACACCCAAGGGCTGCATCCTTGGATATAGGTTGGATAACCCTGACCTACACACGTACCCTGCTTTAATGCAGTATATGTTTGTTGTGATTTTATAAACAGGACAGCTGGACATTAAAGCTTATTAATGAAATACAATATTATTAGTAAATGTTGTATTTACTAAAGGTCTCATTTCCCTCTGATATTCTAGTGTTACATAAAACATACTGCTTGGATCCAACATAACATAGTAACTTTTTTTTATACAAATACATTAAGAATGCCTGTGTCTAATAAACTTACTCTAATTTAGGCTGTTTTTACCCCCCCCCCGAACAGATCCACGGAGATGCTGATTGGTGCATACAGTACATGATTGAATTGCAGACTAGAGCATGCACCAACCAGCAGCTGCCTATTCAATAAGATCTGTCCTACAAGAGTGCCTCAAATTATTATCAAAACTTAATTTTCAAACTTTAGACCAATAGGTTATATCTGTCATTGACCTTAAGACGTTGGCTACATTGCAGCTCTATTGCTGAGCCAAAGGAATCATATTCATTTAAAACACCACTGTATCTTTAAGGTACTTTATTTTTTTATCCGCACATTATCCAAATGCAGAGTCAGTGAAGCTTTCACTTAGTGAAATGATAGCTGATTTAACCCCTTAAGGACCAGCGACGTACCCTGTATGTCGCTGGCCTTTTTTTAGGACTTGATTGTTTTATAGCGTGGTCTTGCCACCAGCGTTGAGACTGCTCTGTTCCACAAAGCCTGCTGGAGGGAGGGCATTAATAGCGTGTTCTTGCTAGACTTGTGCTATTATGTCCTGAAAAAACCCTTAACGACCAGTGACATACAGGGTACATTGTGGTCATTAAGGGGTTAATAGGAGACTCACTTGGGAAATTCCTCTTGTTCCAATTTTACTTCTCTGGCAGAACAACACTGATAATCTGAACCTGCATATTTGCCTTTGTAACCCTTTTCATTAATGTTTTATGCTAGGGAGGGCTCGTTATCCATGAATGAATATAGGATTGCTCATAGCAACCACTAGAGGGTTCATTCTCACGCAAAGATGCAAGTTTTGTGCAAAAATATAGCACTCTAGGGATGTAAAAATTATCATAAATGAAGAAAACAAACCATGTTAACAAAATTATCCTCAACAAATTTACAGGTATTTGTTAACCTGTTAAAGACTTCTCAGAATACAGAATGTATTTGCATGTACATAGTAATTCAGATTATACCACTATAATGACAAATAATTCACTTTCACTGTTACTGGGAGAATATTTCTGACTGTAATGTGTGCAAGAGAAATTATTTTTATTGCATTACTTCCTTTTGTAACTTTCCAAGCATATGCATGTATAATGAATGAACAATTGATTATTAATATATACGTGCCCAAAAGATACCACAGTGTCATTTTACAGTATAATAAAAGGAGTGCAGATTGCAATAAAACTAGGCAATGCCATTCTGCAATGCTGAGGATTGTGACATCCCTATTTGATGGCTTTGCATTCCAAGTATACCCCAGATCTTTTGTCTTAATGTTCCAAGCATTCCATGAGAGGCGACTGATTATCATTAGCATATGAATAGGGGGATTCATGCATATGAGGGAGCCATTTATTGCTTTTTGAAAGACCTCAGCTGTACACGCAGAATGCTTTAGTATACCTTGTCTCTAATCATTATATTGACAGCTTATGGTGAAACAAATTGAGTTGTAAAGTATATTTTCTTTGTCTTTATTAATGTTAGTTAACATAGTTATATTTCCCTTTAAGTGAAACACAAATGAAAAATACATACTACAGGCCTGTGGCTTGTTTAACATGGCTGAAGCCCTGCAGTATGTATTTTTCATTTGTTACCTCATCGCATGTGATGCACATATGAATTCCAGAGTCACATTTTATAGATATTCTGAGATAATGTAAACGTCATCTATCTAGAAATTTAGAACTAACTTTCTGACACGTATTTAGTGCTATGCTCACATGGCAGCATATTGGAAACAATCAGTCTAATGTACCATTGATAAAGTCATGAATAAAGCGAATTAATTAGTGAATTAATGGGACACTGAACCCAATTTTTTTTTTCGTGAATCATATAGAGCATGCAATTTTAAGCAACTTTCTAATTTACTCCTATTATAAAATTTTCTTTGTTCTCTTGCTATCTTTATTTAAAAAAAGAAGGCATCTAAGCTAAGGAGCCAGCAAGTGCTGGAGAGCACTTGTTTATTGGTGCTGTCCAATCAGCAAGGATAACCCAGGTTGTTCACCAAAAATGGGCCGGCATCTAAACTTACATTCTTGCTTTTCAAATGAAGATTCCAAGAGAATGAAGAAAATTTGAAAGTAGGAGTAACTTAGAAAGTTGCTTAAAATTGCATGCTTTATCTAAATCACAAAATAGAAAAATGGGGTACAGTGTCCCTTTAATTAGGAAAAAGATCAAGCTTTTAAGAAACATAAATAATAACCTACTAGACAAATATGCAGAAATGTCGGACCCGTAATATAGGCTAGTAATATAATAGTAGAAGACGCAACAAAGTATTTTAGATTCAGAATTTATGTACTGTGTGGGGCTGATAAAATAAATTAAATTAAGATCTGCATTCATCTTTTCATTCAATTTTGAGTTCTTTAAAAATAAACATTTCTAGATATGGTTTATTTCACGTTTACTTTATGATTCATATACAATTTGCTTATTTATTGTATTATATTTGTACTGTACTAAATTTGTAAAAAAAACTGCAAGGCTACAATGCAATGACGGGTTAGTGAAATACATTTTCTTTTATTGTTTTTTTTTTTCCAGAAGACAATTTAGGTATTTAAAGGAACATTAAAGTATAAAAAAATAGAAATCATGCTTATGAAGAGAAGAACACAATTTGAATAAAAAAAAGAATACAATAAAGTTGTATAAAGTAACATGAAACCCATTTTGTTTCATGATTTAGATAGAGAATACAATTTTAAAAAGTTTCCAATTTGCTTTGTTCTTATGTTATTCTTTGTTAAAGAGATATCTAGATAGGTAGCATGCCCATAATATAAACAATATCACAAATCAGCTACACAACTGAAATCTGACACAAATAAAACAAAAATGTGCAAAACATTGTGCTCAATCCTATGTAAATAAATTGAGGTAATCAAAGGATATAGACCCAAATGCTGGTAAGAATGTCAATAACCACTGGCAGATACCCTCAAAGAAAAGAGAAAATCAATAGTGAAATTCCATCTCGAAAATGAATCCTATGGTGGAAGGAACAGCATTGCACTACTGACAGGAATCTGAACACATCTAGTTAGCCAATCACAAGAGACAAAAATGTGTGCAGGCACCAATCAGCAGCTAGCTCCCACTGGTGTATGATATGTGCATATTCATTTTTAACAAGGGATACTAAGAGAACGAAGCACATTTGGAAAATAGAAGTGAATTTAAAAGTGTCTTAAAATGACATGCTCTATCTGAATCATGCAAGTTTAAAGGCACAGTATACTATCAAATAGATTTTCCCTTAATGTGTTTCCAATTACTTTTTTTTACCAGCTGCAGAGTATAAAATGTTTGAGATTTGCTTTTTAAAGCTTATTTGTGTATATGAATTAGCTGATTTTGTGTTTGAAGCCACAACCTAATAAAATGGGTTGCGCTTGTAGGTATAATCAGATCTCATTGCTTTATCACATTGTGTACATATACCTGCTACTTTATCTTATATCTGTCCATAAACAAATCACCAATACTTGGAGAGAACAATGGAAAATTAACATTGTATTACCTTATCTCTTCTATAACCCACTGGGAGTGTAATTTCTTCTGCTTGCTGTGTTTACACAGCTTGGCCTCGAGGCCAAAAACTTTAAGGATGGGTGTGGATACCACAAGCTAAATAAACTATTTCAAATGCCAATGTAAGGACAATGGAAATACTTATAAACAATTTAATACACTCTAGCAGGTAAAGTGGATCATTGGGAGCAAATTAAAGGAGAGAACATTTTTGAGTTCTATCCCTTTAATTTTGACTTTCCTATCCCTTTAAGTATACAGAATTGCAAAGAGTATTTTAAAACGGTTATTAATCTAAATGTAGTATTGTTTTCTGACTATAAGTAGAGTGTTTAGTTAGTTATTTGTCACACCAATGCTAATGAATAGGGAGATTCCTATATGAAGACTTTAGAGATTATTTTTTTTTGCAAGAAGCATTAGTTATCTGAGGTTGCAGAATGAGATTGGCTCAATTAAATCAACTCTTTCACTGTGCTCAAGAGACATATAATTCGTCAATCAATCTTTCCTTAGAACAGGTCCTCTTTAATCAATACTTTTTATGTTTATTTATATTGCAGATTAATTTAGGATTATTCATTTATGTGTTTAATTTATACCAGCTACACTTGCTTCAGAAATCTTTATGATAGCCAAGAAAGTGTACATAGAAGCTTAGAATGAAAAAGTGCTTAATGGATGTATTGCTTTTGTCTGATTAAATGCTAATTATATTTTGCACACAAACAGGAATTGATTGCGACGTGATAATTCCAGACAATTTCATGCAGTCAGACAGATGAGCACATAGCAAACATTAGCTCTGCATAATTAATGTACAGTGTTCTTTGCTCCATGATAAGTTTGCATGGCCAGAGGGTCCATATAGTTTTATTGATTATACTATACATTTACATTTGAAGCAATATGTAAAAGCAATATTAATAATACAAATTAAATGTATCAACATAAGCTAGAAGTTGGTTTCTGCAGCCTGTAGTCTTACTGGCATATGGTGTAGTAAATAGCAGGATGAAGGTGTAAAGTGGTTTTTTTTTACAAATTAGTTATAGTAATTTAGATTATATTTAGACACAATTTTTGGACACTTACATATGGGCTAGTCAGATACATTTTATACAGAATACCTAGAGTAAAGATTAAATGGATATAAAATTGCAAAAAATGTTTTAGAGCATTTTACTATTGCACTATTGTTTGCATATAACTGTGATTAATGCCTACACATGGGTTAAATGCATAGTTAAAGTCAGTTCCAGAGCAGCAATGCATCGCTGGGACCTAACTGAGTGTATCTGGTGAACCAATAACTGGAAGCATATGTGTATAGCTGCAAATCACCAGCTGTAGTGCTTCTGGGCCTACCTAGGTATGCTTTTCAATAAAGGAAACCAAGAGAATAAAGTAAACTTGATAACAGAAGTAGATCAGACAAGCTCTTAAAATTGCATGTTCTATCTGATTTTAACTTTAGTTTTGACTTCTCATGTCACTTTAAGTGATTGGAAATGTGATTACATCTCAAGTTACCCCCATAAACGGTGACAGCAATTCTTTAAGTAGCATTATGGGCTCATCAATATAAAATTTACCTAACTGTTTTGACTGCAAGAAATTATCCTCCTTTCTCTGTTACTACTGCTCTTTATTCCACAACATTCATTTTGCTATGTTTCCTTTTTTCTATGATTCTCGTACTATTTTTCCTGTCCCTGCAACTTCACAGAAATCACTCATCACAATAACAATATTTCCACATTCTCTTGCTGCTCGCCATCATCTCCTGTATCCTCTATATTTATTTTTCCCTCTGTTAGATTGTAAGCTTACAGGGACACTGAACCCAAATTTTTTCTTTTGTGATTCAGCTAGAGCATGCAATTTTAAGCAACTTTCTAATTTACTCCTATTATCAATTTTTCTTCATTCTCTTGCTATCTTTATTTGAAATAGAAGGCATCTAAGCTTTTTTTTGGTTCAGCACTCTGGATAGCATGTTTTTATTGGTGGATGAATTTATCCACCAATCAGCAAGGACAACCCAGGTTGTTCACCAAAAATGGGCCGGCATCTAAACTTACATTCTTGCATTTCAAATAAAGATACCAAGAGAATAAAGAAAATTTGATAATAGGAGTAAATTAGAAAGTTGCTTAAAATCCCATGCTCTATCTGAATCACAAAAGAAAAAAAATTGGGTTCAATGTCCCTTTAAGAGCCTCTCCATCTGTAGTTCACCTTTATTTAAAGGGACAGTCAACCATAGAATTGTTATTGTTTTAAAAGATAGATAATCCCTTTATTACTCATTCCCCAGTTTTGCATAACCAACACAGTTATATTAATGCACTTTTTACCTTTGTGATTACCCTGTATCTAGGAACCTTCTTCCAGCCCCCTGATCACATGACTGTGACTGTTTATTATCTATTCTCTTAAATTTAGCATTGTATTGTGCTAGATCTTTTGCATACAAAGAGAGAAGCACTCTACCAGGAACGAACAACAGCTCAGTGGCTTGTTCTATGGCGATTTACCACCCGGAAGCAGCCTCTTTTAGACCAGTGTGCTTTTCACAGAAGAAAACTTTCCTGAAGTATATCAGTCTGATCCCGCCAAGTAAGGTCAGTCCAGCCCCGAAATACCAGGCAATTCTCCTCTGAACAAGGAACATGACAACCCCAGACGATCGTTTCGGCCTCCTATGGGCCTCGTCAGTGAGGTGCAGCCACATTCCTCTAAGCACACTGAGCAAGGAGTCCACGTCTGGTTTCCCCCATCACCCATAGGGAGACTTCCCCAGGGTCATAATAATTTGCATACAAAGAGAGAAGCACTCTACCAGGAACGAACAACAGCTCAGTGGCTTGTTCTATGGCGATTTACCACCCGGAAGCAGCCTCTTTTAGACCAGTGTGCTTTTCACAGAAGAAAACTTTCCTGAAGTATATCAGTCTGATCCCGCCAAGTAAGGTCAGTCCAGCCCCGAAATACCAGGCAATTCTCCTCTGAACAAGGAACATGACAACCCCAGACGATCGTTTCGGCCTCCTATGGGCCTCGTCAGTGAGGTGCAGCCACATTCCTCTAAGCACACTGAGCAAGGAGTCCACGTCTGGTTTCCCCCATCACCCATAGGGAGACTTCCCCAGGGTCATAATAATTTGCATACAAAGAGAGAAGCACTCTACCAGGAACGAACAACAGCTCAGTGGCTTGTTCTATGGCGATTTACCACCCGGAAGCAGCCTCTTTTAGACCAGTGTGCTTTTCACAGAAGAAAACTTTACCTTCTTCCAGCCCCCTGATCACATGACTGTGACTGTTTATTATCTATTCTCTTAAATTTAGCATTGTATTGTGCTAGATCTTAAATAACTTTCTGTGCCTGAACACAGTGTTATCTATATAGCCCACGTGTACATTCTGTGTTAAAAAGAGATTTAAAAAGCATGTGATAAGAGGCAGCCCTCAAAGGCTTAGAAATTAGCATATGAGCCTACCTGTCTTTAGTTTAAACTAAGAATACCAAGAGAAAAAAGCAAATTTGATGATAAAAGTAAATTGGAAAGTCGATTAAAATTAAAAGTCCTATCTGAATAATGAAAGTTTAATTTATATTTGACTGTCCCTTTAAGAGTGTTTCTAGTGCTGATTATGATAAGACCGCACATTTCTCTCCTTTTAAGTTTGGTACGGTAACTATTCTTATGTAAAATGTTTTGTGTATTTAAAAAGAGTGACTTCCTAAAACCTGCATGTTTGCTGAAATTAATATTTTCTTATTAGCCTGGTAGGTGACATAATCCAAATAGAAAGAAAGGCATATAGAAACCTGGGCATTGTGGTATTCTTCTCCTTTCCTATTACTCTGTATAACAGTAATATAAAACACCACTAGGTGGCAGTCTTTGATTTTTTAATACTGTATAATGTACTTTTTCTTAAGGGATGTATTAGCTATAGTGTTTATCATAGTCTTCGAGTAAAGACTTGGACATTAATAAAATTAGAAGTATATCTGAACCCTATTTTCTTAAAAGTTCTAATGTGTATATATTACTCTGTTTTGCCACAGTTTTAAACACATACAAGGTTGATAAATATCCCCATAAATATAAACAGTTAAACTGCTACTTAAAATAAAAATATGTAAATAAAATTAAAAGAAAAATAAATAAAACAGGATTTATTCAAATGCTTTTTAATTACATATTATACCTCCAAGCCTCAATTTTTGATCTAATAAAAACAAATACATTTTTTTTATACGTTATGAATTATTTTGCAGGAAAAAAAAGTAGGATCTTGGATCTACTAATCTTATTAATATATTAATATTATTAATATTAATATAAGTGCTGAAGTACAAATATATCTTTGTGTTTGCTGCTCAATTCTTCTTCCATAGGTTCATTTCAGAGTCTGATTTGCCTAGATGTAATTTAACCTGTGCTTTTTTTGGAAGATCATCATTTACTTGGATTTAGATTATTTTTTATAAAATGAAAATAACCTTAAAAGTTTAATAATGTTTAAAACCTATAATTTTACATATATTATATAAACCGTTGCTTCTTATATCCCTATAGTCTGATGTTTATTATAACACATGATAAAAACAAATAATATCTCCAGTAACAGACACTCTTTCTGAAGGGGTGGACACTATTCTGAAAACGTAACCTGCTTTCATTGCTCATTGACAAAGTAACAGGGAGCATTATGGGAATGTCAGCTATTCTAAAACATGTTTGTTGGAGCCCACAATGATAGGTTTAGACTTGCCAAGATAATGTTACACTTCCTGCAGTTTCAGAACAAAAGAAATACACTCAGTCTTTATATGACAGAGGGACTGTAAGCTCTCAGACTGGTTTCAGACTGGGTAAAGCCCTGTGTGCTTAGAAATATAAAAATACAGTCGTTTGGGTCTGTTTGGCCATCTTTTTGTACATTCTTTTATAACATCAGAATACATATGCAGTGCCATAGGCATACAGACTGCCACATACACTCATATCATGGCATGATGCCATTCACAGGTATGGATGCCACTTATGTTTGCCATGTTGATTAGCATAAATTAGCTAAACTGCTATGGCTGATTCATCATAACATGGCCTTTATTTCTATATTTATTGTCAATTATGTAATTAGATCTGAACCATAAAAATACGGACATGGCAAGTAAAATACAGGCTGGGAGGCAGCTCTGTTCACATGCCATTTTGTTGTACTGACAGTATATAGCATCAGGGCCTAGCTGACATAGCCACATAGCTGTCTCTGAGATAAGAGGTTACATGTGTATGAAGGGCTCTAAATATATAGATCATCCCCAGACAGACATGACAAATTGAAACAATTTGTGTAGGGCTCCATTCTTTTTTTTTATGAGAATGGGATGCAGAGTCCTTTACTTAGCTCCACACACACACAACTATTTCCTTGTGTTTATATGTGTCCTCTGTTATCTACACCCCACAAGCAGACAACAAGTGCTACTGACAGAAGACATCTCAAAGCAGGCCAGGAGCAGATGGCTTCCATACAATCAGATTAAATTATTAAGCAGTCATAGAGAGGGAAACATGAGCTTTGTTGAAATAAATGTGTATAGTTACAGTTGAATTAAGGTTTTATAAAGCCGTGCGCTGCCTGTAGTTATTACAGTGAGACGATTGTTCTGCCAACCCCAAGCTTTCTCTTACTGCTTTTAGTTTGTCATTGGTCAAACAATAAATTAAATGTTTTCGTAGCGGAATGTTCAGCTATATGCAAATGCAGGAATTCACTTTGAACAGGAGATCATTTTTGCTTAATTTGTACACAGGGAAATCAGTGTTTAAGAACCATCTGTAATTTGTAACACTGTTTATAAAGTGTATTATTCATCCTAATTTTTTTATTAAACTTCACATGCAAAAATATTTGTCATGCAACCATTTTTATTGTTCATAATCCTGCCCTAGATTACACCATTTGATTTAGCCAATGTTGCATGAGAAATATTACACTGTGTTGTTTGGATGTGTGTTTTGTTCCTGAAATATTGCAAATGAAACTATTCTGTCTACTAAAAGGGACATGAAAGCAAAATAATGTATTTCATGATTCAGACAGAGCATATGATTTTAAACAACTTTCCAATTTACTCCTCTTATCTAATGTACTGCATTCTTTTGTATCCTTAGTTGAAAAGCCTACTTAGGTAGGCTCACAAGCAGTAATGCATTACTGGGAGATAACTACTGATTGGTGGCTGCACACAAATGCTTCCTTACCATATGTGCTGAGCTAGCTCCCAGTAGGGATTTGCCTCTCCTTCAGCAAAGGATATCAGGTGAATGAAACAAATTTGATAATAGAAGTAAATTGGAAAGCTGTTTAAATTCAAATGCTCTATCTGAATCATGAAAGAAAAAAAATTGGGTTTCATTTCCCTTTTATATGTAATAGTGTATATATATATATATATATATATATATATATATATATATATATATATATATATATATATATATATATATATATATATATATATATATATATATATATATATATATATACCCTGTATTGAAATAAACAAACTTTAATGTACAAGAGTTTTTTTGGGTTGCCCCCAACCTTAGACATCTGAGGACAGGGTTAACGAAAATGTTTATGCATTAAAGATAGTCTATTTTAATACCTTTATAATACTGGATGTTTATTATTTTGAAGTGCACCCTGGAAGCTGTGTGCATTCAGGATGTGCTGGGTCTCTAGTGAGAATTATATATATATATATATATATATATATATATATATTTATATTAATTAATTACACCGACATTATGTACAAGTGGAAGAGTTCAGTGACACATTCTACTGACCATAGTGCCTTAAATGGACAGTCTACACCAGATTTTTTATTGTTTAAAAAGATAGATAATCACTTTATTACCCATTCCCCAGTTTTGCATAACAAACACCGGTATATTAATATAGTTTTTATCTCTGTGATTACCTTGTATCTAAGCCTCTGCAGACTGCCCCCTTAGTTCAGTTCTTTTGACAGATTTGCATTTTAGCCAATTAGTGCTGGCTCCTATGTAACTCCACGTGTGTGATCACAATGTTATCTATATGACACACATAAACTAATGCACTCTAGTGGTGAATACTATCAAAAGCAATTCAGATAAAAGATGGCCTTTAAAGTCTAAGAAATTAGCATATGAGCCTACCTAGGTTTAGCTTTCGACTAAGAATACCAAGAGAACAAAGCAAAATTGGTGATAAAAGTAAATTGTAAAGTTGTTTAAAATGACATGCCCTGTCTGAATCATACAAGTTTATTTTGGACTAGACTGTCCCTTTAAGTAATTTCTGGTGTATAACTCCCATTTTGTGTGAACTTTGCTTGCTTAGAAATTGTAAATCAGGGGCAAAGATGCTAAAACCTTATTGATTGAATCCTTCAAAGGGTTGAAAGTTCATCTGTCCTTATTGCACCATTGATTTTTTTTTTTCTACCATTTGGATTTAACATCCTATTCCCTGGGTCAATCTCCTGTTCCTTGTCAGCTCCCTGTATACTGACAGTTTATTTGTATCACCAGGAAAAATACTTTACACTCCATTCATAATAAGCAATTAATCAGTGTATGGTGTATGTTTAAAATAAAGGTAATACCACACAGGTATAGAATGTATTACTAATTAATAACCAATATAAATGTGTGTGGCGAGAGAGAGAATTAATATATCCACAGTAGTTTCTTAGTTCATGATTTATTTTAAATTCAAGTCACCTGTGAGTGTGTGAGTGTGGTTTAGCTGGTTAACACAGACCAGTGAGTCCCATGGACTTTCCAAGTTTTAGGTTGTGATCAGGTCATGCAAGGTGACAAGCTGCACTGAGGTGCTCTGGTTTTAAATGAAACAATTGAATCTATTTCTTTATATCTGGAAGGTTACTTTTTATGATAGCAGTTGAATATATGTACATGACAGACCTATGAACTGCAGGAGTTATATGAATAGAAAACTGGATTTGTTTTTAGTACCCCCAAGACAAGTCTCTAGGATATATTTTGAAGTAGTCCTCTATTCTTCTAGCTTAGGGTTTGCAAACCAATGACACAAGTGCCTAGGTTAGCGCTCATTTTTATTGGCTACAAGTGTAGTACTTTAATAATAAAAAAATTCTTATGATTCCTTGTTCTATATCAGTAATTATGCATTAACTGTTGATGTGTATATATATATATATATATATATATATATATATATATATATATATATATATATACACAACCAAAAACACACTGCGCTTACTGAAAAATACTATAATAGACTTAATAATGTAAACAACACAAATTCAAGTAAACACAAAGTGTATGATACACAATTCGAGTAAACTACTATTTCAACACAATATTCAAAATATAACAGCCTTGAGTATATATAAAACATAGTGCTTATTATATGATGGTAAATATTATATGAAACTTATGTTGGGAATATATCCCAAATTTATACTGACCGTAATTCACCTTTGTGACTCTGGGAGTATGATAGATCTACTTAAAAAACTCTTTGTTTCTGGTAGGTAGGTAAAAAAAACTCTCCCGTTGTTTTCTGACCGTGGTGCAGCTTCTATATTCACTGAACACTAAGGAGTGTTCAGACTACGAGATACTGAAAACAGAAGAACAGAAAGAGCGCAACCACGACTCAAGGTAAAAGGTTTAACATCTTTACTGTGAGCATGTAATAAGTTGCACTTACAAGATATTATTAAAAACGCCTTTAGACAACACACAATCAGCTGGCTCCGGTATCTGGGTAGCTGCTCTCGCTTCCAGCACTGTAATCCTATGTTGCTGTATACGAAGTCCGTTAGCGGAAGTACTGAGATAGATCTCTTTTCCTGAAGTGGCAATACTATCTGTAGACCGTCCCTGTCTATGTGTTTCGTCCAATTTCTGCGGAAGCGGTCCAGTGTCTTGACAAAGTCCGCAGAAGTTGGACGAAACACATAGACAGGGACGGTCTACAGATAGCATTGCCACTTCAGGAAAAGAGATCTATCTCAGTACTTCCCCTAACAGACTTCGTATACAGCAACATAGGATTACAGTGCTGGAAGCGAGAGCAGCTACCCAGATACCGGAACCAGCTGATTGTGTGTTGTCTAAAGGCGTTTTTAATAATATCATCTTGTAAGTGCAACTTATTACATGCACACAGTAAAAGATGTTAAACCTCTTACCTTGAGTCGTGGTTGCGCTCTTTCTGTTCTTCTGTTTTCAGTATCGTGTAGTCTGAACACTCCTTAGTGTTCAGTGAATATAGAAGCTGCACCACGGTCAGAAAATAACGGGAGAGTTTTTTTTACCTACCTACCAGAAACAAAGAGTTTTATAAGTAGATCTATCATACTCCCAGAGTCACAAAGGCGAATTACGCTCTTTCTGTTCTTCTGTTTTATATATATATATAACAGATTTATAAGGGGGGGGACTTAAAATAATAACTTTAATTCATCTTTAAATAAATAAAAAACATGCTGTGTGCGCTTGGAGATAATCTGTAAAAATTCTCTCATCTTGAGCATGTGCATTCTTTTAGATGTGGGACCAATTCTGCTGTTTTAGGTACCGATTATAATTTTTATCTGTAGTTTGAATGTACCACACTTTTGTTTGTAGAAATATAACATTGTTTATAATTTATTATAGTTTAGTGAAAATCTTAATTTAGTGTAGAAATGACCACTAAAGATAGTACCGGAGTCCATCGATCCACTGGTAAGATAATGATTTAAACATTCTTTCCGTGTTGTGTTATCTAAATTTCATATATATTTGCACTGCAATTCAAAGGACACATAACCTTTTCATCTGCCTGTGTTAATTAAATGCTGTTGAGATGGAACTGGAACACAATGTTATTGGCATCACTAACATGACAGCCTTGCGCCTGTCTGGGTATAATCAATTAATATACGGAAGGGCACAGACACAGCATCATTGAAATGACAGGAGTGACAGTTTAAACCAAGCCTAAAAAATAACTGGCATGATGTTAGCTGTATAGATCTGTGTTTTATGGTACCCGTGATGTTTAATTGTGTTTGATAGGGTTTCACAATCAAACAGCATTATATGGATTCATTCTGTGGAAAGTGGTGTACAGGGGAAAGGAAGGTGGTGTACAGGGCAAAGTGGTGTACAGGGCAAAGTGGTGTACAGGGGAAAGGAAAGTGGTATACAGGGCAAAGTGGTGTACAGGGGAAAGGAAAGTGGTATACATCGCAAAGTGGTGTACAGGAGAAAGTGGTATATAGGGCAAAGTGGTATATAGGGAAAAGTGGTGTATAGGGAAAAGTGGTGTACAGGGCAAAGTGGTGTACAGGGGAAAGTGGTATATAGGGAAAAGTGGTGTACAGGGGGAAGGAAAGTTGTGTACAGGGTAAAGGAAAGTAGTGTACAGGGCAAAGTGATGTACTGGGGAAAGTGATGTACTGGGGAAAGTGGTGTACTGGGGAAAGTGGTATATAGGGCAAAGTGGTGTACTGGGGAAAGTGATGTACTGGGGAAAGTGGTGTACTGGGGAAAGTGATGTACTGGGGAAAGTGGTATATAGGGCAAAGTGGTGTACTGGGGAAAGTGATGTACTGGGGAAAGTGGTGTACTGGGGAAAGTGATGTACTGGGGAAAGTGGTGTACTGGGGAAAGTGGTGTACTGGGGAAAGTGGTGTACTGGGGAAAGTGATGTACTGGGGAAAGTGATGTACTGGGCAAAGTGGTATATAGGGCAAAGTGGTGTACTGGGGAAAGTGATGTACTAGGGAAAGTGGTATATAGGGCAAAGTGGTGTACTGGGGAAAGTGATGTACTGGGGAAAGTGATGTACTGGGGAAAGTGATGTACTGGGGTAAGTGGTATATAGGGCAAAGTGGTGTACTGGGGAAAGTGATGTACTGGGGAAAGTGATGTACTGGGGAAAGTGGTGTACTGGGGAAAGTGGTGTACTGGGGAAAGTGGTGTACTGGGGAAAGTGGTGTACTGGGGAAAGGGATGTACTGGGGAAAGGGATGTACTGGGGAAAGTGATGTACTGGGGAAAGTGGTATATAGGGGAAAGTGGTATATGGGGAAAGGGGTGCACAGGGTAAAGAGGTGTACAGGGGAAAGTGGTATATAGGGGAAAGTGGCAGCTGTAGTTAGTAGCGGTGGGAGAGATGGAGTGTCTGTTTTTTTTTAGTTTTTTTTTTTAGAGAAGCTCTTTTTTACTGTTTAAGGATTGTGTGGGCACTAGTGATGAGTTGAGTCTGGGCTAATTTTAAGCAACTTTTGAATTTACTTCTTTTATCTAATTTGCTTTATTCTCATGGTATACTTTGTTGTAATACAAAATATATACAATGTATGACTTGGTATAGTATCTATGCAAACATACTTAGGTAGGCTCAGAAGCAGCAATGCACTACTTGGAGCTAGCTGCTAATTGGAGGATGCACATACACACCTCTTGTCATTGGCCCACTGGATGTGTACAGCTAGCTCCCAGTAATGCATTGCTGCTACTTCAACAAAGGATAGCTAGAGAAAAAAGCACATTAGGTTAGCGCTGCGGTATCTGTTGGAGCTCTACAAATAACTAATAATAATAATAATAGCAGTAAACAGGAAAGTTGTTTAAAAATGATATGCTGTATCGGAATAATTGAATACAAATATGGGGTTTCATATCACTTTAAAGGGACACTGAACCCAAAATGTTTCTTTCATGATTCAGATAGAGCATGCAATTTTAAGCAACTTTCTAATTTACTCCTATTATCAAATTTTCTTCATTCTCTTGCTATCTTTATTTGAAAAGCAAGAATGTAAGTTTAGAAGCTAGCCCATTTTTGGTTAACAATCTGGGTTGTGCTTGCTGATTGGTGGCTAAATGCACTCACCATTAAACAAGTGCTGTCCATTGTACCAAAAATTGTCTGGCTCCTTAGCTTAGATGACTTCTTTTTGAAATAAAGATAGCACGAGAACGAAGAATAGGAGTACATTTGAAAGTTGCTTAAAATTACATGCTCTATCTGAATCATGAAAGAAAAAAAAATGGGTTTAGTGTCCCTTTACAGTCTGCTGGTTCTATTTCCTTATAAAGCATTAAAAGATTATAGTGTTAAGTTAACCTTCTACAGCATTTTATATACAAATAGATGCTACTTGAATTACTAGTTTTTCTTCTTTGCAAAATACAGCATGCTGTAACTTGTTGAAGAAAGATCAGATTAAGATAATTATATACAATGAATCCTCTCAGTCTTGACAGAGAGAAGCCAAACAATTTGGTTAGGGAAGAGTTAAAAAAGGAGACATATTTTATATCAGTTCAAAATGAAAATGTTGTGTAGAGGGAGAATGGTGGTAATTAGCTTTATGGAGTGCATAATGCTGGTAACTGAAAGTTTCTTCAAAAATGCCATCAATACTTTATATTTAAACAGTTATGTGAGATCACAAATATTTTTGGGGTAAAAATAAAACAAAACCGATGCAGAAGTATTACCTTCAATGTCAAACTTTTTAAACATTTAAAGCGACACTGTAGTATAAAATGTTCTCTCAGCCTTTTAAAATAGCAGTTTTTGGCTGTTGAAACCACCAGCTATACTTAAAGGGCCATAATACCCAAATGTTTAAACACTTGAAAGTGATGCAGCATAGCTGTAAAAAGCTGACTAGAAAATATCTCCTTAACAACTCTATGTAAAAAAGAAAGATATTTTACCTCAAAAGTTCCTCAGTAGCCACCTCCCATTGTAAAGGACTTCTAAGCAGCATTGTAGTGTGTCTGTCCTAGGACAGCTGAAAGGATGAGCCTCGTGAACTCTCATATTATTTCACCAATCAGGTAAAGGAAGCTTACTATGAAATCTCATGAGAGTTAAGTCAAATCTCATGAGATCACAGTAAGAGTTCATGACCTCAGCACTGCTGATGCTGATTGGCTGCTGTTCATTTCTTCATTTTTTTTTTACCTGCAGCTGGGAGCAGCTGAGTATAACTTTTCACACAGAACTTACTCTGCTGAGCTGAGGAGATTGTGAGGTAAAATATCTTCCTTTTTTATATAGAGATGCTCAGGTGATATTTTCCTGTCAGCTTTTTACAGTTATACTGCATCAGTTTCAAGTGATTTAGCATATGAGTATTATGTCCCTTTAACGGGACATTCCAGACAAAATTGGAATTCACAGGGATGCATTTCATTTTTGAATAGAAGCATTTTTGTACTACACAAAAAATGCTTCTAATTTAAAATATAGCTGTTTCAAAAGTGTATATAAATATGCACCGTGCACCAGCTTTTTAAACACAACACTTGCTCAAGGAGCCTAAGGTACTTGTATCATCTGATAATGACACGATTTGTTAATTGCTGACATGATACAAGCCCCACTGGTGCTCTAAGCAGCTGCAGTATTTAAAATGCTGGTTTAGTGACAATATCTAGCTATGCTTCACACGTGCACGTGCACGTGCAGAGAAAAATGCTAACACTAAAACAGTGATAACTTTTACTAGAAGCATTTTTGCCAATGCATGTATATTGCAAATGTGTTTCTATTCAATTATGTAATTCATCTATGTGCATTTAGATTTTGACCAGAATGTCCCTTCCAAAACTGCTGTATTAGCTTTAAAAAAGCTATGCTAACAAGAGGCAGCATCAGAATTTAACCTTCCAGTAGGGGTGGGAGTAGGGTTGCCACCTCGGCCATGTTTTCCTTGACACTTATGAGTTACACATGCTGCAGGGTGTGCAGGGAGGAACATGAATAATACTGTCCAGGGTCACTATTTTATTTGCTGTCCAGCAGCACAATGCATGTTTCTCTCTGAACACCTTGCAGCATGTGTAACTCATAAGTGTCCAGGAAAACATGGCCGAGGTGGCAACCCTAGTTGGGAGACAGAGAACCCAAACCCATTTTAAGGGTGTTTCTGCAGCTGCTTTGAATGCATAGTTGTTAGCCTGAGTACATTGTCTGATTAAAAGAACATTAAATGCCTATTGCTTTTGTATATACCTTGGGCTGAACACATGCTCCCCAGAGAGACCAACAAACAAAGTCTGTAACTGGCAAATTCTGCAAATCAAATAACTGGTTTTGCTTACTTAATCTGCAGCTTTTATAGGCTATAGATTTTGCTTGTCGGTTTCTCTAGGGATTGTGGGACAAAGCCCAAATTTTACATAAAAGCAAGGGGTTTTAATGTCTTCTTTATACTAAATCTATAAAGTCTTGGCTTGACATATTTATATTAAATGTAGGAATTGGACCCATATTCTGTAGATGCCATACAAGAATGTTTGAATACAGATATATGTGTAATAATCCAAAATGTTGCAAGCCAAAAATAAAATACTAAGGCTTAGTTTCCATTGCTGTTGTAAACGGTGTAAACTGGTGGTAAAATATATCATTTCCATAGATTTCAAGGGACATGAATCCCAAAATTTCTTTAATGATTCATATAGAGCATACAGTATAATTTTAAAATACCTAGATAATGAAGCAAATGATTAATGAATGTTTAATTTTGACTTTACTGTCCATTTAATGGAGAGAGCTGTTGTTACCACCAGTTTACATAGTTTACAATAGCAATGGAATCTAGGCCAAAGTAAATATTATATTTAAGTTATGCTAATATGTAAACCACTGGCTTATAAAGCTGTTTAGCTTAGTTCAGTATGGCACTGTTTCTCTACCGCGGTCCTCAAGTACCCCAGACAGGCCAGGTTTTGATTATAGCTGAACTAGTGCACAGGTGAAATAATCAGCTGATGGGTGAGAGCAGGTTAGTAACCATGGTTACTGCTTAGCTGATTATTTAATCTGTGCACTTGTTCAGCTATAATATAAACCTGTTATGTTTTATAAGCATAGTATTGGGGTAATCCCCACCAGCCTCAAGTTATAGGGGCCATCATGTTTAAAATAAAGCTTTCAAAACATCTGCAGTGTAACGTAGGTTCAAAATGGCAGCACCTATGGTTAGAGGCATGGTTAGAGGGAGGTGCATTAGTGTTAAATGTCCTTTAAATATGCAGTTTACTAACAATATACGCAACACTGTGTAACCAGATTACTGAGTATTATGCAGTTATGTACAATATAGCTGAGCTTTCAAAAACAACATTAAAAGGGACATGAAACCACATTTTCTTTCACTATTTAGGTAGAAAATACAATTTTAAACAACTTTCCAGTTTACTTCTATTATCAATTTTCCTTTATTCTTTTGCTATCATTTGTTGAAGGAGCAGCAATGCACTGCTTGTGTCTAGCTGAACAAATGGGTTAGCCAATGACAATCTGTATATAGATGCAGCCACCAATCAGCATCTAGAACCTACGTTCTGTGCTGCTCCTGAGCTTACCTAGATAAACCTTTCAGCAAAGGATAACAAGAGAATTAAGCAAATTAAATAATAGAAGTATAATTGGAAAGTTGTTTAAAATTGTATGATGTGTCTAAATCATAAATCTCTAATTATGACTTTACTGTCCCTTTAAGCTTTTCCATGATTTCAACATTACAGTCTGATAATGGCAAACCTTTAATTATGCTAGATATCTGACAGATGGGTCATCTGTACAGTGCCTCTAAGGAAGGGAGATAACCTCATCTTTACTGCTGTAGCAAAGGATCTTGTTATATTCCTTGTGCATGTGCCCTCTGATAACTAATCTATTCAGCCTTATCATGCAGTATGTATTGCTGCAGCCCCAGTGAATTTGTTACAGCTTGGAAAGGTTCACAATTAAATAAAAAGAGGAGTAGTTAAATGAAAGGGGCTTTTGTACAACTCTGACATTGGAGATAAGGAATGTTTCTCAGCTCCAAGGATATATATATATTTACAAAACATGGCCTTTGCTTAGTATTCAAATAATACACAAGATAGAATAATTTATCAATATATAAGAAAAGTTATATGTATATATATATATATATATATATATATATATATATATATATATATATATATATATATATATATATATATATATATATATATTTATGGAAACCATTTCCTTGTAACAAGTATGCTGCACTTATTGTTGATTACTATTACTTTAAAGGTGCACAAAGATATTATTTTTATTTATCTCATCTAAAGAAGGTTATTTTGAAATGATATTTACAATAACATAATAAAATAAAATCTTTCTCCCTATCAGTCAGTGAACAACCAGGCCTTAAAGCCCAGTTGCACTTCCTATTAGCTACAAAATCAAAATAAGCAAACACACACACACACACACACACAAATAAATATATATATATATATATATATATATATATATATATATATATATATATATATATATATATATATATATATATATATATATATATATACAGGGAGTGCAGAATTATTAGGCAAGTTGTATTTTTGAGGATTAATTTTATTATTGAACAACAACCATGTTCTCAATGAACCCAAAAAACTCATTAATATCAAAGCTGAATAGTTTTAGAAGTAGTTTTTAGTTTGTTTTTAGTTATAGCTATTTTAGGGGGATATCTGTGTGTGCGGGTGACTATTACTGTGCATAATTATTAGGCAACTTAACAAAAAACAAATATATACCCATTTCAATTATTTATTTTTACCAGTGAAACCAATATAACATCTCAACATTCACAAATATACATTTCTGACATTCAAAAACAAAACAAAAACAAATCAGTGACCAATATAGCCACCTTTCTTTGCAAGGACACTCAAAAGCCTGCCATCCATGGATTCTGTCAGTGTTTTGATCTGTTCACCATCAACATTGCGTGCAGCAGCAACCACAGCCTCCCAGACACTGTTCAGAGAGGTGTACTGTTTTCCCTCCTTGTAAATCTCACACTTGATGATGGACCACAGGTTCTCAATGGGGTTCAGATCAGGTGAACAAGGAGGCCATGTCATTAGATTTTCTTCTTTTATACCCTTTCTTGCCAGCCACGCTGTGGAGTACTTGGACGCGTGTGATGGAGCATTGTCCTGCATGAAAATCATGTTTTTCTTGAAGGATGCAGACTTCTTCCTGTACCACTGCTTGAAGAAGATGTCTTCCAGAAACTGGCAGTAGGACTGGGAGTTGAGCTTGACTCCATCCTCAACCCGAAAAGGCCCCACAAGCTCATCTTTGATGATACCAGCCCAAACCAGTACTCCACCTCCACCTTGCTGGCGTCTGAGTCGGACTGGAGCTCTCTGCCCTTTACCAATCCAGCCACGGGCCCATCCATCTGGCCCATCAAGACTCACTCTCATTTCATCAGTCCATAAAACCTTAGAAAAATCAGTCTTGAGCTATTTCTTGGCCCAGTCTTGACGTTTCAGCTTGTGTGTCTTGTTCAGTGGTGGTCGTCTTTCAGCCTTTCTTACCTTGGCCATGTCTCTGAGTATTGCATACCTTGTGCTTTTGGGCACTCCAGTGATGTTGCAGCTCTGAAATATGGCCAAACTGGTGGCAAGTGGCATCTTGGCAGCTGCACGCTTGACTTTTCTAAGTTCATGGGCAGTTATTTTGCGCCTTGGTTTTTCAACACGCTTCTTGCGACCCTGTTGACTATTTTGAATTAAAACGCTTGATTGTTTGATGATCACGCTTCAGAAGCTTTGCAATTTTAAGAGTGCTGCATCCCTCTGCAAGATATCTCACTATTTTTGACTTTTCTGAGCCTGTCAAGTCCTTCTTTTGACCCATTTTGCCAAAGGAAAGGAAGTTGCCTAATAATTATGCACACCTGATATAGGGTGTTGATGTCATTAGACCACACCCCTTCTCATTACAGAGATGCACATCACCTAATATGCTTAATTGGTAGTAGGCTTTCGAGCCTATACAGCTTGGAGTAAGACAACATGCATAAAGAGGATGATGTGGTCAAAATACTCATTTGCCTAATAATTCTGCACTCCCTGTATATACATATATATATATATATATATATATATATACATACACACACATATACATATACACACACATATATATATTGTGACAGACTCCGGCTACCCCAACTTGGTAGCTCCGCCAGAAAGTTTCTTCCTATACCTGGAACATGCCGCTATGTAGTAGAGCAAAGTGATTATAGCGGAGCCCACCCAAATAACTAGACAGAGCCAGTATTCAGGTGAACCAAAGAACAACTTTATTGGGGAAACATACTGCTTATATACACAAACACATCTTGATAAGGAGTCTTATCAGATCCCCACTCCAGATCTCTCGCCATTCCTGCCCTTCCAGACAGGCTGTCGCCCCCCATAGCAGTTATAGTCCCATAGAGTCCCAGCGATATGGAGGTTGGTATTCCGGGGTGATCCCAGGGGAGCGGCGGCACTTCCAGGGTGTTGTTGCAAAGCTCTCGGTCCAACAGTCCAAAAAGCGACATTATCCGTTGCTGGGGGCCAGAGCTACGGGGGATCAAACATACACCGGGAAAGACATGGGAATTAGTAGTTGTAGGGGGGTCCAAAATCCCACTTTCCCAAAGAAGCTCCCCTCCGACAATCATCCCACCTCTTGCCCGCCGTAGGGGGTACCAACCCACAGAAGAGTGGAGCTCTGCGGTGAACGGCCGCTAGAGCGGCCTGGATTGATGGACAGTGGGTATTCAGGGAGGCGCGACCAGCTGGTAGTTCCGGGAGCCCGGCCAGCCGTGAAAGGGTTAGGTGGTCAGAGATCAGATCTTCCGTGAGGATGTATAGATCACAAAACCAAGAGTCTAGGAGATGCCGAATGCCTTAAAAGGGCCAAATCCAGTGTGAAAATGAAGGGGTTGGGTAGTAGCGGCTGGGGGTTTAGCCTTGCTGGCCTGGTATCCATGACATATGTGTGCTTGTGTGTGTGTATGTGTTTGTTTTTAAATTTGTTTAAAAATAAATTTCTAGGTCATGTTTAGCTTGCTTATAGATTTTCAGGTGCCAGACAAACTATATCTGGCTATGTTTTTATATTGTTCTATCCCATTTGTTTGTGACGGTTTCTGATTGAGCAGGCTAGCGTTTTATTTTATATTTGCTCTAAATAAAAGTTTTGTTGGTTTTTTTTATTGTAATTTACTGGACATGAAGCACATACAGGTTTACCACACCTGTTGGGTTTTCACAATGACTTCTTTGTAAAAACAAAGTAGCAGCGTCCTGTATTCAACTCAAATTTCTCATTGTTCACAGTAAAACAGTGTATTTCTTTCTTTTATGTTTCATCTGCACAGAGCTTACAATTTGTTCTATAGTAAAACAACACAGACAGAGACTTTGAGGATAAAAAACAAATATTAGAAACCTTCGTTTGCATCACTTCCATGTCCTATCAAGAAGATTTAGTCAGTTTTTTTAAAAAAAATGCATGTTTAAAGGGACAGTATACACCAATTTTCATATAACTGCATGTAATAGACACTACTATAAAGAATAAGATGCACAGATACTGATATAAACATCCAGTATAAAACTGTTTAAAAACTTACTTAGAAGCTCCCAATTTAGCTCTGTTAAAAAGGTAGCTAGAACACCCACTTTAAGTGAGAAATAACAGACACCCCCCTCCCCCTTCCTCTGCATATGAAAAGACCCTTTACACAAACAGGAGCAAGCTGTAGTAGCTATACGTTGGTATTCTCCTAAAACTTTGGGGCTTGGTTAGGAGTCTGAAAATCAGAGCAATGTTAATTTAAAAATAAGCAAAACTATACATTTAAACCAAAAAAACAAACAAACAAAAACCTGTATGGGCTATATAAAGAGATCCCTTTAATGTCCCTTTAAATCTTCACCGATATTAAAATACAATTACACTTTATGGAGTCTTCAATTTCCTTCCTTCTACTAACTTATTTGTGTTGTTTAAAAAGATAGATAATCCCTTTATTACCCATTCCCCAGTTGTGCATAACCAACTCTGTTATATTAATATACTTTTTACCTCTGTGAATTACTTGTATCTAAGCATTTTCTGACAGCCCCCTGATCACATGACATTTTATTTATTATCTATTGACTTCCATTTTAGCCAATTAGTGCAGTGTCTGCCACAAGCCACGGGCGTGATCACAATGTTATCTATATGGCTGACATGAAATAGCTCTCCCCTGTTGTGAAAAGCAAATAAAAAAGCACGGGATAAGAGGCGGCCTTCAAGGGCTTAGAAATTATCATAAGAGCCTTCCTAGGTTTAGCTTTCAACTAAGAATACCAAGAGAACAAAGCAAAATTGGTGATAAAAGTAATTTGAAAAGTTGTTTAAAATTAAATACCCTATTTGAAACATAAAAAAAATTTTTGGGCTTGACTGTCCCTTTAATATAACCATAATGGTTATGCAAAACTGGGGAATGGGTATTAAAGGGATTATATATCTTTTTAAACACTAAAAATTGTTGGCCTTGACTGTCCCTTTAAAGCTATACAGCTTTATCAGGGTGGGTGGTATTTCCAGAGCAGTTTATTAAAGTGACTTGTAGACTTCCAGTTCCCTTTATTTACAATATCTTTGGAGATTGAATATATTTTATGGTAGATATGACCAAACAAATATGCAAGAAAATGAATTAAGACTTAACTTCTTTGCTACTAGAGATGACTGCTACACATTGATTTAGCAGTGTTGAAACTTGAATTTGACAGCTAAAGGGTTAAGGTATTTTACAAGATTACAAGAGTGAACCTATTCATTTTTTATAACAAGTTTAAAAAAATCTATTCTGAGGTACTTTACTACTTTTGTCTGAGGCTTACAGTATGTATGTAAACAAATGACTGAGGACATAAGCACCTATGATGTGCAGTGGAAAACAATATATCTATGGAAGACTAGTACTACACACTAGTTCTTCTCATCATTGGTTTTCCTTATGATTTCTTCATGGAAATAGTTCAAAATTTACCATGTAATTACCATAGAGAGAACATTTGCCAAAACAAGTCCAGATATTTAAAACTAAAGTAAATATTTAATATTATAACATAAATATATTAAATCTTGAATCCAGATTTATATGATGATTCGTGTACTGACATGTCACCTGGCTAGGGGCTAGATTACAAGTGGAGCGCTAAATAATGACGCTCCTGCAAACGGGCAAATTTGGTAGTTTACGGGAGCGTGATAATTAACTAGCTTGTTGTAGCAATTTAGCGCTCTGAATATTAACCAGAGACCAGATCTCTGGTTAATTTTCTAAAGGTGCCCCAAATGCCTTCAAAATAGAGGGCATTCTAGTTTTTTATATAAAAAAAAAAAGTAGCATTTTTAAAAATAAATAAAAAATAACTGCACAATTTAGTTTTGGGGCTTTAAAGTTGGCGGCAGGGGGGGGGGTGTTAGAAAACAAAACAGCACTGAAAAGTGCCTGTACATTTACATCTATGGGAACTGTGTGTTCCCATACACTGGAATGTAAATATATATATATATATATATGTGTATGCTTATATAAATATATATTTATGTGTTAATATGTGTATATACACATTTGAACACATACATATATATGTATATAGTCATATACATATATATTTACTAAGTACTGCACTACTTACCTCTTCGCTGCACGAGGTTCTGATGCCGTCTGTGACGGCATCAAAACGAGGCTCCCATAGGAGCCTATGGAAGTGCACTCTCGTGAGCTCAATGCTTCCCAGCAATGCGAACGTGAGCTTGCGTTCACATTGCTGTAAACTTGTAATACCAACACACATTAGCGTGCACTGGTATTACATCTTGGAGCGCAAATAGCTAAAGCAAATAGCTAAAGTGATATTTTGCGCTTCACTTGTAATTTGGCCCAACGTGTTTGCTTT
>NC_069502.1:637087781-637225281 GCF_027579735.1 Bombina bombina
AGAATTTTGTGATGTAAGCTTCAATCCGCCGGACTCAGTCTGACACAGATCGATTCTTACGTCACTCCAGATGTTCCGCACACAAGTGCGGCACAATCTGACTACTTTTGCTAATTATCAAAAAACTAGCAGGTACGCTCGGCACTTTTCCGGCCCAGCGTACCTGGTTTTCAATCCGCCGCCCTGGAGGCGGCGGATCCCATAGGAATCAATGGGAGTCTGACCATAGCGAAAGTTCATGTTCGCTGCTGCCAGACATCCCATTGATTCCTATGGGAGATGTCTGCACCTAACACCCTAACATGTACCCCGAGTCTAAACACCCCTAATCTGTCCCCCCTACACCGCTGTAACTAAATAACTGTATTACCCCCTAAACCGCCGCTCCCGGAGCCCACTGCCACTATAATAAACTTATTAACCCCTAAACCGCCGCTCCCGGAGCCCACCGCAAGCTATAATAAATATGTTAACCCCTAAACCGCCGCTCCCGGAGCCCACCGCAAGCTACAATAAACATGTTAACCCCTAAACCGCCGCTCCCTGACCCCGCCGCAACTATAATATATGTATTAACCCCTAAACCGCCGCTCCCAGACCCCGCCGCCACCTACATGATACCTATTAACCCCTATCCTGCCCCCTCTATACCGCTGCCCTCTATAATAAAGTTATTAACCCCTATCCTGCCGATCCCGGACCTCGCCGCAACTAAATAAATAGTTTAACCCCTAAACCGCCACTCCTGGACCCCGCCGCAACCTATAATAAATTTATTAACCCCTATCCTGCCCCCCCCTACACCGCTGCCACTGTAATAAAATTATTAACCCCTAAACCTAAGTCTAACACTAACCCTAACACCCCCCTAACTTAAATATTAATTAAATAAATCTAAATAATATTTCTATTATTAACTAAATTAATCCTATTTAAAACTAAATACTTACCTTTAAAATAAACCCTAATATAGCTACAATATAAATAATAATTATATTGTAGCTATCTTAGGATTTATTTTTATTTTACAGGCAACTTCGTATTTATTTTAACTAGGTACAATAGCTATTAAATAGTTATTAACTATTTAATAGCTACCTAGTTAAAATAAAGAGAAATTTACCTGTAAAATAAATCCTAACCTAAGTTACAATTACACCTAACACTACACTATCATTAAATTAATTAAATAAATTACCTAAAAATAACTACAATTAAATACAATTACATAAACTAACTAAAGTACAAAAAATAAAAAAAGCTAAGTTACAAAATATAAAAAAAAATAAGTTACAAACATTTAAAAAATATTACAACAATTTTAAGCTACTTACACCTAATCTAAGCCCCCTAATAAAATAACAAAGCCCCCCAAAATAAAAAAATGCCCTACCCTATTCTAAATTAAATAAGTTCAAAGCTCTTTTACCTTACCAGCCCTTAAAAGGGCCTTTTGCGGGGCATGCCCCAAAGAAAACTGCTCTTTTGCCTGTAAAAGAAAAATACAACCCCCCCAACATTAAAACCCACCACCCACATACCCCTAATCTAACCCAAACCCCCCTTAAATAAACCTAACACTACCCACCTGAAGATCATCCTACCTTGAGTTGTCTTCAGCAAGCCGACCCACCGATGGAACCGAAGAGGAGATCCGGAGCGGCAGAAGTGATCCTCCAAGGGGCGCTGAAGAAGTCTTCCATCCGATGAAGTCATCATCCAGGCGGCGCTGAAGAAGTCTTCCATCCGGGCGATGTCATCTTCCAAGCGGCGCTGAAGAAGTCTTCCATCTGGGCGATGTCATCTTCCAAGCGGGGTCTTCAATCTTCTTCTTCAGGATCCATCTTCATTCCGCCGACGCGGACCATCCTTCTTCCCCGATGGACTACCGACGAATGAAGGCTCCTTTAAGGGACGTCATCCAAGATGGCGTCCCTTCAATTCCGATTGGCTAATAGGATTCTATCAGCCAATCGGAATTAAGGTAGGAAAAATCTGATTGGCTGATTGAATCAGCCAATCAGATTGAAGTTCAATCTGATTGGCTGATCCAATCAGCCAATCAGATTGAGCTCGCATTCTATTGACTGTTCCGATCAGCCAATAGAATGCGAGCTCAATCTGATTGGCTGATTCAATCAGCCAATCAGATTTTTCCTACCTTAATTCCGATTGGCTGATAGAATCCTATTAGCCAATCGGAATTGAAGGGACGCCATCTTGGATGACGTCCCTTAAAGGAGCCTTCATTCGTCGGTAGTCCATCGGGGAAGAAGGATGGTCCGCGTCGGCGGAATGAAGATGGATCCTGAAGAAGAAGATTGAAGACCCCGCTTGGAAGATGACATCGCCCGGATGGAAGACTTCTTCAACGCCGCTTGGAAGATGACATCGCCCGGATTGAAGACTTCTTCAGCGCCGCCTGGAGGATGACTTCATCGGATGGAAGACTTCTTTAGCACCCCTTGGAGGATCACTTCTGCCGCTCCGGATCTCCTCTTCGGTTCCATCGGTGGGTGGCTGAAGACAACTCAAGGTAGGATGATCTTCAGGGGGGTAGTGTTAGGTTTATTTAAGGGGGGTTTGGGTTAGATTAGGGGTATGTGGGTGGTGGGTTTTAATGTTGGGGGGGTTGTATTTTTCTTTTACAGGCAAAAGAGCAGTTTTCTTTGGGGCATGCCCCGCAAAAGGCCCTTTTAAGGGCTGGTAAGGTAAAAGAGCTTTGAACTTTTTTAATTTAGAATAGGGTAGGGCATTTTTTTATTTTGGGGGGCTTTGTTATTTTATTAGGGGGCTTAGATTAGGTGTAAGTAGCTTAAAATTGTTGTAATATTTTTTAAATGTTTGTAACTTATTTTTTTTATTTTTTGTAACTTAGCTTTTTTTATTTTTTTGTACTTTAGTTAGTTTATGTAATTGTATTTAATTGTAGTTATTTGTAGTTAATTTATTTAATTAATTTAATGATAGTGTAGTGTTAGGGTTAATTGTAACTTAGGTTAGGATTTATTTTACAGGTAATTTTGTATTTCTTTTAGCTAGGTAGTTATTAAATAGTTAATGACTATTTAATAACTATTCTAACTAGCTAAAATAAATACAAAGTTACCTGTAAAATAAATATAAATCCTAAAATAGCTACAATGTAAATATTAATTACATTGCAGCTATCTTAGGGTTTATTTTACAGGTAAGTATTTAGTTTTAAATAGAAATAATTTATTAAAGTATAGTGTAGTGTTAGGTGTAATTGTAACTTAGGTTAGTTTTTATTTTACAGGTAAATTTCGCTTTATTTTAACTAGGTAGCTATTAATTAGTTAATAACTATTTAATAGCTATTGTACCTAGTTAAAATAAATTGAAATTTGCCTGTAAAATAAAAATATATCCTAAGATAGCTACAATATCATTATTATTTATATTGTAGCTATATTAGGGTTTATTTTAAAGGTAAGTATTTAGTTTTAAATAGGATTAATTTAGTTAATAAGATAAATATTATTTAGATTTATTTAATTAATATTTAAGTTAGGGAGGTGTTAGGGTTAGTGTTAGACTTAGGTTTAGGGGTTAATAATTTTATTACAGTGGCGGCGGTGTAGGAGGGGCAGTATAGGGGTTAATAAATGTATTATAGGTGGCGACGGTGTAGGGGGGGCAGATTAGGGGTTAACAAGTTTAATATAGCTTGCGGCGGGCCCGGGAGCGGCGGTTTAGGGGTTAAACTATTTTTCTTCTGTTATGTGTGATCAGTCCACGGGTCATCATTACTTCTGGGATATAACTCCTCCCCAACAGGAAATGCAAGAGGATTCACCCAGCAGAGCTGCATATAGCTCCTCCCCTCTACGTCAGTCCCAGTCATTCTCTTGCACCCAACGACTAGATAGGATGTGTGAGAGGACTATGGTGATTATACTTAGTTTTTATGACTTCAATCAAAAGTTTGTTATTTTACAATAGCACCGGAGCGTGTTATTACTTCTCTGGCAGAGTTTGAGGAAGAATCTACCAGAGTTTTTTACTATGATTTTAACCGGAGTAGTTAAGATCATATTGCTGTTCTCGGCCATCTGAGGGAGGTAAAAGCTTCAGATCAGGGGACAGCGGGCAGATGAATCTGCATTGAGGTATGTAGCAGTTTTTATTTTCTGAATGGAATTGATGAGAAAATCCTGCCATACCGTTATAATGACATGTATGTATACACTTCAGTATTCTGGGGATGGTATTTCACCGGAACTACTCTGTTAAAAGTCATTAATCGTTTTAATAAGTATTTATCATGTTAAACGTTTTTGCTGGAATGTAGAATCGTTTACATTTCTGAGGTACTGAGTGAATAAATATTTGGGCATTATTTTCCACTTGGCAGTTGTTTGTTTTAATTGTGACAGTTTCGTTTCTCTTCACTGCTGTGTGTGAGGGGGAGGGGCCGTTTTTGGCGCTCTTTGCTACGCATCAAAAATTTCCAGTCAGTTACTCTTATATTTCCTGCATGATCCGGTTCATCTCTGACAGATCTCAGGGGTCTTCAAACTTCTTTGGAGGGAGGTAGATTCTCTCAGCAGAGCTGTGAGACTTTTATATTGACTGTGAATAAAAACGTTGCTCTGTAATTTTTATGTCAAATTTAATTATTGTTATTTTACTAATGGGAACAAACGTTTGCTAAAAGTTGTGTTGTTTTAAAGTTTGATGCTATAACTGTTTTTCAGTTCATTATTTCAACTGTCATTTAATCGTTTAGTACCTCTTTGAGGCACAGTACGTTTTTGCTAAAAAAGATTATAACCAAGTTGCAAGTTTATTGCTAGTGTGTTAAACATGTCTGACTCAGAGGAAGATATCTGTGTCATTTGTTCCAATGCCAAGGTGGAGCCCAATAGAAATTTATGTACTAACTGTATTGATGCTACTTTAAATAAAAGTCAATCTGTACAATTTGAACAAATTTCACCAAACAGCGAGGGGAGAGTTATGCCGACTAACTCGCCTCACGCGGCAGTACCTGCATCTCCCGCCCGGGAGGTGCGTGATATTATGGCGCCTAGTACATCTGGGCGGCCATTACAGATAACATTACAAGATATGGCTACTGTTATGACTGAAGTTTTGTCTAAATTACCAGAACTAAGAGGCAAGCGTGATCACTCCGGGGTGAGAACAGAGTGCGCTGACAATACTAGGGCCATGTCTGATACTGCGTCACAGCTTGCAGAGCATGAGGACGGAGAGCTTCATTCTGTGGGTGACGGTTCTGATCCAAACAGATTGGATTCAGATATTTCAAATTTTAAATTTAAATTGGAGAACCTCCGTGTATTACTAGGGGAGGTTTTAGCAGCTCTCAATGATTGTAGCACCGTTGCAATACCAGAGAAATTGTGTAGGTTGGATAAATACTTTGCGGTACCGGCGAGTACTGACGTTTTTCCTATACCTAAGAGACTAACTGAAATTGTTACTAAGGAGTGGGATAGACCCGGTGTGCCGTTCTCACCCCCTCCAATATTTAGAAAGATGTTTCCAATAGACGCCACCACACGGGACTTATGGCAAACGGTCCCTAAGGTGGAGGGAGCAGTTTCTACTTTAGCTAAGCGTACCACTATCCCGGTGGAGGATAGCTGTGCTTTTTCAGATCCAATGGATAAAAAATTAGAGGGTTACCTTAAGAAAATGTTTGTTCAACAAGGTTTTATATTGCAACCCCTTGCATGTATCGCGCCGATTACGGCTGCGGCAGCATTTTGGATTGAGTCTCTGGAAGAGAACCTTAGTTCATCTACGCTAGACGACATTACGGACAGGCTTAGAGTCCTTAAACTAGCTAATTCATTCATTTCGGAGGCCGTAGTACATTTAACCAAACTTACGGCTAAGAACTCAGGATTCGCCATCCAGGCACGTAGGGCGCTGTGGCTAAAATCCTGGTCAGCTGATGTTACTTCTAAGTCCAAATTACTTAATATACCTTTCAAGGGGCAGTCTTTATTTGGGCCCGGTTTGAAAGAAATTATCGCTGACATTACAGGAGGTAAGGGCCACGCCCTACCTCAAGACAAAGCCAAAGCTAAGGCTAGACAGTCTAATTTTCGTCCCTTTCGGAATTTCAAAACAGGGGCAGCATCAACCTCCACTGCACCAAAGCAGGAGGGAGCTGTTGCTCGTTACAGGCAAGGCTGGAAACCTAACCAGTCCTGGAACAAGGGCAAGCAGGCCAGGAAACCTGCTGCTGCCCCAAAGACAGCATGAACCGAGAGCCCCCGATCCGGGACCGGATCTAGTGGGGGGCAGACTTTCTCTCTTCGCCCAGGCCTGGGCAAGAGATGTTCAGGATCCCTGGGCGCTAGAGATCATATCTCAGGGATACCTTCTAGACTTCAAATTATCTCCCCCAAGAGGGAGATTTCATCTGTCAAGGTTGTCAACAAACCAGATAAAGAAAGAAGCGTTTCTACGCTGTGTAATGGGGTTGCTGTGGCATAGTGCTTAAGTCTAATGCCTCTTAACCCAAAGGTTGTGAGTTCAAACCCAGCCTCAATTGCTGAAAAAACTTTTACAAGATCTGTTATTAATGGGAGTGATCCATCCGGTTCCGCGGTCGGAACAAGGACAAGGGTTCTACTCAAACCTGTTTGTGGTTCCCAAAAAAGAGGGAACTTTCAGGCCAATCTTAGATTTAAAGATTCTAAACAAATTCCTAAGAGTTCCATCGTTCAAAATGGAAACTATTCGGACAATCTTACCCATGATCCAAAAGGGTCAGTACATGACCACAGTGGATTTAAAAGATGCTTACCTTCACATACCGATTCACAAAGATCATCACCGGTATCTAAGGTTTGCCTTCTTAGACAGGCACTACCAGTTTGTAGCTCTTCCATTCGGACTGGCTACGGCTCCAAGAATCTTCACAAAGGTTCTGGGTGCCCTTCTGGCGGTACTAAGACCGCGAGGGATTTCGGTAGCTCCGTACCTAGACGACATTCTAATACAAGCTTCAAGCTTTCAAACTGCCAAGTCTCATACAGAGTTAGTTCTGGCATTTCTAAGGTCGCATGGATGGAAAGTGAACGAAAAGAAGAGTTCTCTTTTTCCTCTCACAAGAGTTCCATTCTTGGGGACTCTTATAGATTCTGTAGAAATGAAGATTTATCTGACAGAAGACAGGTTAACAAAGCTTCAAAATGCATGCCGTGTCCTTCATTCCATTCAACACCCGTCAGTAGCTCAATGCATGGAGGTGATCGGCTTAATGGTAGCGGCAATGGACATAGTACCTTTTGCACGCCTACATCTCAGACCGCTGCAATTGTGCATGCTAAGTCAGTGGAATGGGGATTACTCAGATTTGTCCCCTACTCTGAATCTGAATCAAGAGACCAGAAATTCTCTTCTATGGTGGCTTTATCGGCCACACCTGTCCAGGGGGATGCCATTCAGCAGGCCAGACTGGACAATTGTAACAACAGACGCCAGCCTACTAGGTTGGGGCGCTGTCTGGAATTCTCTGAAGGCTCAGGGACTATGGAATCAGGAGGAGAGTCTCCTTCCAATAAACATTCTGGAATTGAGAGCAGTTCTCAATGCCCTTCTGGCTTGGCCCCAATTAACAACTCGGGGGTTCATCAGGTTTCAGTCGGACAACATCACGACTGTAGCTTACATCAACCATCAGGGAGGGACAAGAAGCTCCCTAGCAATGATGGAAGTATCAAAGATAATTCGCTGGGCAGAGTCTCACTCTTGCCACCTGTCAGCAATCCACATCCCGGGAGTGGAGAACTGGGAGGCGGATTTCTTGAGTCGCCAGACTTTTCATCCGGGGGAGTGGGAACTTCATCCGGAGGTCTTTGCCCAAATACTTCGACGTTGGGGCAAACCAGAGATAGATCTCATGGCGTCTCGCCAGAACGCCAAACTTCCTCACTACGGGTCCAGATCCAGGGATCCGGGAGCGGTTCTGATAGATGCTTTGACAGCACCTTGGAACTTCGGGATGGCTTATGTGTTTCCACCCTTCCCGCTGCTTCCTCGATTGATTGCCAAAATCAAACAGGAGAGAGCATCAGTGATTCTAATAGCGCCTGCATGGCCACGCAGGACTTGGTATGCAGATCTAGTGGACATGTCATCCTGTCCGCCTTGGTCTCTACCTCTAAGACAGGACCTTCTGATACAGGGTCCATTCAAACATCAAAATCTAACTTCTCTGAAGCTGACTGCTTGGAAATTGAACGCTTGATTTTATCAAAACGTGGTTTTTCTGAGTCGGTTATTGATACCCTGATACAGGCTAGGAAGCCTGTTACCAGAAGGATTTACCATAAAATATGGCGTAAATACCTATACTGGTGCGAATCCAAAGGTTACTCCTGGAGTAAGGTTAGGATCCCTAGGATATTGTCCTTTCTACAAGAAGGTTTAGAAAAGGGTTTATCAGCTAGTTCATTAAAGGGACAGATTTCAGCTCTGTCCATCTTGTTACACAGGCGTCTGTCAGAAAATCCAGACGTCCAGGCCTTTTGTCAGGCTTTAGCTAGGATCAAGCCTGTGTTTAAAGCTGTTGCTCCGCCATGGAGTTTAAACTTAGTTCTTAACGTTTTACAGGGTGTTCCGTTTGAACCCCTTCATTCCATTGATATAAAATTGTTATCTTGGAAAGTTCTGTTTTTAATGGCTATTTCCTCGGCTCGAAGAGTCTCTGAGTTATCAGCCTTACATTGTGATTCTCCTTATCTGATTTTTCACTCAGACAAGGTAGTTCTGCGTACTAAACCTGGGTTCTTACCTAAGGTAGTCACTAACAGGAATATCAATCAAGAGATTGTTGTTCCATCCTTGTGTCCAAATCCTTCTTCAAAGAAGGAACGTCTTCTACACAATCTGGATGTAGTTCGTGCCCTCAAGTTCTACTTGCAGGCAACTAAAGATTTTCGCCAAACTTCTTCCCTGTTTGTCGTTTATTCTGGACAGAGGAGAGGTCAAAAAGCTTCTGCTACCTCTCTCTCCTTTTGGCTTCGTAGCATAATACGTTTAGCCTATGAGACTGCTGGAAAGCAGCCTCCTGAAAGAATTACAGCTCACTCCACTAGAGCTGTGGCTTCCACTTGGGCCTTTAAGAATGAGGCCTCTGTTGAACAGATTTGCAAGGCTGCAACTTGGTCTTCGCTTCATACTTTTTCCAAATTTTACAAATTTGACACTTTTGCTTCTTCGGAGGCTATTTTTGGGAGAAAGGTTCTTCAGGCAGTGGTTCCTTCTGTATAATGAGCCTGCCTATCCCTCCCGTCATCCGTGTACTTTTGCTTTGGTATTGGTATCCCAGAAGTAATGATGACCCGTGGACTGATCACACATAACAGAAGAAAACATAATTTATGCTTACCTGATAAATTCTTTTCTTCTGTTGTGTGATCAGTCCACGGCCCGCCCTGTTTTAAGGCAGGTAAATATCTTTTAAATTATACTCCAGTCACCACTTCACCCTTGGTTACTCCTTTCTCGTTGATTCTTGGTCGAATGACTGGGACTGACGTAGAGGGGAGGAGCTATATGCAGCTCTGCTGGGTGAATCCTCTTGCATTTCCTGTTGGGGAGGAGTTATATCCCAGAAGTAATGATGACCCGTGGACTGATCACACAACAGAAGAAAAGAATTTATCAGGTAAGCATAAATTATGTTATTTAGTTGCGGCGAGGTCAGGGATCAGCAGGATAGGGGTTAATAACTTTTTTATAGAGGGCGGGGGTATAGGGGGGGCAGGATAGGGGTTACTAGGTATAATGTAGGTGGCGGCGGTGTCCGGGAGCGGCGGTTTAGGGGTTAATACATTTATAAGAGTTGCGGCGAGGTCTAGGAGCGGCGGTTTAGGGGTTAATAACTTTATTGAGTTGCGGGGGGCTCCGGGGGCACTGGTATAGGGGGTAGAACAGTGTAGTTAGTGTGGGTGCTTAGTGACAGGCTAGCAATAAAGCTGTCAAAAAGCCGAAGAGCAGCGAGATCGGATGAGTGATAACTCTCACAGTCCGCTGATCATCGCCCCGTATTTGGTGCGCGGCTTTTTGACAGCTTTTTTGATAACTTAGGCGAAATTTTGCAGGTCCGCGGCGGCGATGTGAGGCGAGCTTAGGCAGGCATATTGGGCCGGCGAAGGCAGGTAAAGTAGACGCGTTGATAACTACCCCTCAGATAATCATTTTATAATCCATTCCCCAATTTTGAACCAACACTGTTATATTAATACACTTTTTACCTCTGTCATTACCTTGTATCTAAGCCTCTGCAGGCTGCCCCTTATATCAATTGTGTTGACTGACTTGCATTTTAGCCAATCAGTGCTGACTCATAAATAACTCCACAGGAGTGTGCACAATGTTATCTATATGGCACACATGAACTGGCGCTGTCTAGCTGTGAAAACTGTCAAAATGTACTGAGAAAAAAGGCGTCTTTAAGGGCTTAGGCATTAGCATATGAGCCTACCTAGGTTTAATTTTGACTAAACTGTCCCTTTAAAAGGACATTTATGCAAAGAAAAATCTAGAGTACAATATTTTGTAGATGATCCATTTATGTAGCACATCTAGGAGTGTTTTTGTTACAATGTATAGTTTTGCTTATTTTTTTAATAACATTGTGCTGATTTTCAGACTCCTAACCAAAAGCCAAAGTATTAGATGCATACAAGCATTTACAGACTCCTGCTCGCTCATGTTTGTTTAATTTGTATTTTCAGATGCAGGGAAAGGGGGAGGGGGGAGTATCCCTGCCTAACCTCATTAACAGTGCTAAACTGGGAGCTTCTAAGTAAGTTTTTAAAAGTTTTATACTGGATTTTTAGGTCAGTATCGTTTCAAATTCTTCTTTATAGTAGTGTCTATTACATGCAGTTATTTCAAAATTGGTGCATACTGTCCTTTTAAGTATAGGCTATAGCAAAGCCTTGTAAGTATAGCTAGCAGAAGAAATTACACTCCCAGCAGGGGGTAGGAGAGGTCAGTATTAAAATGTTAGTTTTCAATTGTTCTCTCTAAGTATTGGGATTTGGTAAACAGAGATAAGGAAGCATTTGTGTGTATAGAAAGTGCTAAAATAAGAAGATCTGATTTTGCTGCAAGTTGAACCCATTTTGATGGATAGTGGTGTTGAAGAACAAAACCAGCTATTTCATATACAAAAATAAAGGATCAATTTCTCATACATTTTATACTCTGCTGCTATGATAACAAGTGATTGAAAACAAATTAAAGGAAACACTTTTTTTAAACAGGATACTGTACTTTTAAACATATCTTGCATTTCTTAAGGTTCTCTGAGCTCTTTTAAATAGCTTTCAAATCAATAAAGAAGCCTAAATGTTCCATATAAGATGCACATTTTTATTTTATTGACAACAAAACTTCACAACACAAATTAAAAATTGTAACAAACTACATATAAATAAATGAAAACTGCTGAGAGAGTATAATTATATTAACCAATCACTTGAGTAGGTAGCGTTCATTTTGACAGCTTGTCCTGTAAGGTTGAAATGATTAAAGGGACAGTAAAGTCCAAATTAAACTTAAGTTGGTTGGATAGTACATGACATTTTAGACAGCTTTCCAATTTACTTCAGTTATCAATTTTGCTTAGTTCTCTCGGTATCTGTTGTTAAAGAGTAATCCTGGGTGTGCTCAGGAGTGTGAATGTGTCTTAAAGGGACATGAAACCCAACATTTTTCTTTTTCTTATTTCTAACTTTCCAATTTATTTCTGTTATCCAATTTGCTTAATTTTCTTGGTATTCTTTTTTGAAGTAGCAGCTATGCACTACTGGGAGCAAACTGAAGACATCTGGTGAACCAATGAAAAGAGACATTTTTGTGCAGCCAACAATCAGTAGCTAGCTCCCAGTAATGCATTGCTGCTCCTGAGCCTACCTAGATATTCTTTTCAGCTAAAGCTACCAAGAAAATTAAGCAATTTAGATATCTGGGCCCATTTATCAAGCTCTGAATTGAGCTTGTGGGCCCGTGTTTCTGGCAAGTCTTCAGACTCGCCAGAAACAGCAGTTATGAAGCAGCGGTCACAAAGACCGCTGCTCCATAACCTGTCCGCCTGCTCTGATGAGGTAGACAGGAATTGCCGGAAATCAACCCGATCGAGTATGATCGGGTTGATTGACACCCCCCTGCTGGCTTCCGATTGGCCGCGAGTCAGCAGGGTGCGGCGTTGCACCAGCAGCTCTTGTGAGCTGCTGGTGCAATGCTGAATACGGAGAGAATATTGCTCTCCGCATTCAGCGAGGTCTTGCGGACCAGATCCACACTGTCGGAACAGGTCCGCAAGACCTTTGATAAATAGGCCCCAATGGAAGCAAATTGGAAAGTTGTTTAAAATTACATGTTCTGTCTGAATAATGAAATAGTTTTTTTTCATTTTCATGTCCCTTTAAGCCATATGGTAGCAGTGTTTGCATGGTTGTTTATGGTAATGTTATACACAGTTGCACTGCTGTCACAGACTGCTATAGACACAGGTTTAGTCTTCAACAAAGAATATCAAAAGAAAAAAGCAAGGGGGCGGAGCCAGCAGCCGAAGCAGCAAGACGTGTGTATCTTAAGCTCCTGATATTAGAACAAACTAACCAATATTATGGACAACTCACAAAGTTTCTTTTACATATCCCTACTAATTAGAGTTATAGGCAGAGGAATAAACATTCTGGGGACAGGAAACAAAGAAATAGATGACTATTCAGTTACGGAGTGGCAAACTACTACCATGCTAAGCAGCCTACTGAGTATACAGTCATCAACATGTCCTTATTAAGGGGTTGAGAGCAGCCTTCACCTTGTCCCAGATTACACAGGAAGAGTATAGGACAGAATATGACAGCAACTTACTGAGTATACAGTCATCAACATGTCCTTATTAAGGGGTTGAGAGCAGTCTTCACCTCGTCCCAGATTACACTGGAAGAGTATAGGACAGAATATGACAGCAACTTTGGTACAGCTGACACAGTACAACAATTAGGAGAAATAGTCTTCAGTGCAGTAGACACCGCTGCTACTGATGTTTGCTACGAGATGGCAGATCATGCTGATGAACCTATTACTAAAGGTGCTGGGCAATTATTCAAAGCGTCACTCTTCAAGGGCTAACCGACCTGGCCCGATCTGAGGTCAGATCTGTATTATAGTGAAATCGCTTCCATCCAAGACTCTTAGTCATCAGTGGCATCATGTTGTGTAAAAGAAGGGGTGGGTTAGTCAAAAGGTCCCCACTCCAGTCCATTGGCATACAGTACATGGTGGGCACTATTAGTTTCTACACATTAATATTCCAGCCTGATGTTCTATTTATACGCTTTAGGATTTAATGAGTACCAGTTTCTCTTATTTTCCATTGCATACTAAATGTTATCTTCAGCATTGTTAAACTCTTTAATATAATTTGAATGCATAATGAGTAAAACTATTATGACTATTGTTGTTATATTTGGAACCCTGTCATATGGCATTTACTGGCAATAACTATTGGGCTTGTAACTCTATCTAACCTTCTTAATATTAGACACTATCTAGTATTGAACTAATAGATACACCCCAAGTATGTTAGAACTCTATATGGGGAAGAATACCATGATTTTTTACATCTCTGGTGAGTGGGGATGGTATTATTATTCATATGTTTGCTGTTCTATATTATCTTATGCTGGTTATACATGTATTCTGCTGCTTGGTTGATCGTTTATTCATGACACCACCTTCTAGTACCTTGTTCTACATCATAGATATTATTATGCTATATACCTGATACCCCTCCTATAGTGTTTAATCTGTTACAACACCTGATACCCCTCCTATAGTGTTTAATCTGTTACAACACTTTAATTTATTTATAAAATATTTTACCAGGAAGGATACATTGAGATTTCTCTCGTTTTCAAGTATGTCCTAGCTCCACAAAACATTGCATTGATACAATAGGGTACAATAAAATACAAAAACAATATTAATACATAATATATGCAAAATTTAACATAGAACAGGTAGGACATATATAATCAACCATGACAGGTGCATTCTGTTCAGATATGTAGAGAGGGATCTCTTAAAGGATTTTAGGCTTGGGGAAGGTTTGAAAATGTGTGGGAGGTCGTTCCATAATTTTGGTGCTCTGTAGGAAAAGGAGAATCGAGCTGCTTTCTTTTTGTATTGAGGCAAGCTAAATAATGTGCTGCTACTGGATCGGAGGTTATAGGAGGTGGGAACAGCAGGGGAGAGCATTCTGCTCAGGTAGGGTGGAAGCTTCCCAGAAAAGCTCTTAAACACAAGGTTGGGAAGATGGAGGGTGCGTCTGGATTTCAGCGACAACCAGTTTAGTTCTTTTAGGATGTCACAATGGTGGATCCTGTAGTTACATTGTGGCACAAAGCGGCAGAACTAGTTATACAATGTATTAAGTTTATTAAGGTGAGTTTGCGGTGCAGGTGCATATACTACATCCCCATAATCAATGATTGGCATCAGCATTTGCTGTACAATCTTTTCCTTTAGTTTAGGGCTGAGGCAGGATTTGTTTCTGTACAGTGCACCTAATTTTGGATAGAGTTTAGATGCAAGTTTTTCTATGTGGAGGCCAAAAGATAGATTGGGGTCTAACAACATACCTAAGTATTTAAAAGAGTGGACTGCGGTCAGTGTGCAATTTGATTTTGTTTTTATGCGTAGATGGGAATTTTGTGTAATTTAGGTACCGTTTCAAACATTATTGTTACAGTTTTGTCAGTATTTAGGAAGAGTTTGTTTTGTGAGATCCACTTTTCTACCTCTGTTAACTGGTCTTGGAGCACTGCCCCAAGCTGCGGTAGATCGGATTTGCTTGCATAGATTACCATGTCGTCTGCGTACATGTGTACAGTTGAGGATTTGCAGACATTTGGCAGATCATTTATAAATAATGTGAATAGTAGGGGGCCAATAATGGAACCTTGGGGAACACAAAACGTGACTGGGAGAGGGAGGCAGTTGCTGTCATATGGAGACATATTGTGATCAATCCAATATATATGATCAAAACCAGGTTAGCGGATGATCACCAATACCTGAGTTTTTTTAGTTTGAGCAGTAGTATGTCGTGGTCTTCTATGTCATAGGCCTTTGCAAAATCAAGGAAAATTGCTCCAGTTAGGTCTCCTTGTTCCATGCCAGTTTGGATGTTGTTGCAAACTTTTAGGAGGGCGGTTGTAGTGGAGTGATTCAGGCAAAAACCTGATTGATCAGGGGGTCAGATAGTTAGATTGTTGGTAATACTCACATAGTTGCATATGGATGCATTTTTCTAAGATTTTTGACAATACTGGGAGCAATGATATAGGGCTATAGTTAGTAACCAAGGTTAACTCACCACTTTTATGGATAGGCATACTGCTCAAAAAGTTTGGGTATGTATCCAGACACCAAGGGTTCGTTAATTAGGGTTGTGACAGGTTTAGCAATTGCCGGCGCACCGAGCTTCAACAGCATTGCTGGGATTTGATCAGGTCCAGACTGGTTTTTCATTTTTAGATTATTAAGGTGTTTCTTAATGACATTGATGGGTACAGGTCTAAAATGGAACTTCTCTATATTGGGTGTTTGCAGATTTAGTGCGGCCTGATCCACATTTGTAGTTTCAGGTTGTGTGTCATTTATTAGTTTGTCAATCAGGGTGGTGGGCATCTGACAAAATAATTGTTAAAGGCATTTGCTACTTCTAAGGGAAGTTGCAGGGTTTGGTTGCTCACTTTGACAGTGGAGGGTTGGGGGTGGATTGGGGGAGAGTGTAAGTTATTTATGACTTTCCAAAACTTTCTAGGGTTCGATATGTTATTGTTCAGATTTTCACAGAAATATTGGGCCTTGGCCAATTTTGTTTGTTTAGTGCATATATTTCGCCATTGTCTATATACACAGTGATCGTTCATAGAACCAGTATGCTTGAACTTTGACCACAATGAATCCCGAAACTGGTACATTTGAATGAGGTCAGCTGTGATCCAATACATATGTGCTCCTTTTACTCTCACCTTAAAGAGCAGGGCATGCAAATTCCAAACTTGTATTAGTTCGGACTGAAAGAATTCAACTGCATTGTCTAAATCTGGGATTAGGTTTAATCTGTGCCAGGGGAGATTCTTGATGTCATTTAGAAATGATTGAAGATTAAATTTTTTTAAGGACCTGGTGATTTTAACCTTGGGAGAGGATTTAGTAGCATTTATTTTGCGCACGCAGTACACTAAGCAGTGGTCACTGAAACTGTTAGGGAGAACACCCGACTCCTGAAATCGGTCAGGAGAAGTGGAGAGAATCCAATCAAGCAGGGTGTGGTTATGGCTTTTAATGTGTATGCGATTTGGGGAGGAGATTAATTGCGTTAGCTGCAAAGTCTTAAACGGCGAGCAAGAACTATTGTTTTTTGGATTCAGCCAATAATTAAAATCTCCAAAGACCAAAATTTCACGTTTTGGGTTTTGAGTTATGGTTTCACTAAGGAGATGTGCTATATCAGAAATGGAATGCACAGGGGAGCTAGGTGGGCGGTAGATTTCTGCAACAATGATTGATTTACTGCACGGGATCTCAATTGTGCCAGAAAGGAAATCAAAGGTGGCAGGAGAGCTACATTTTTGTAAGGAGGTGTACTTTATGGAATTGTCAACATAAATTACAATGCCGCCTCCTCTTTTTGCTCTGTCATTTCTATGGCATGAATACCCATGTATTGCAATGGCAGAGTCGGGTATTTTTGTGGTTAGCCATGATTCAGAGATCACAATGATTTTGGGCTTGTAATGTGAACACCAAGCTTGCAGTGCATTGATTTTTGGTAGTAAGCTGCGGATATTACAGTGCACAAAGGAGAGGCTTTTTTTAGCTGGAAGGCTAGGAATGGAAACTGTCTTCCAGAAGGCTACCTGTTTGCTAGCAGAGGGCAGTTGAACAGCTGAGTGGAGGTCTGTGTATTGCTTGCAATTCTGGAGCAGGATATATTTTAAATCAGGCTGAGGGAGAGACATATATTAGGGTCATGATGGGCCTGCAAAAAAGTTTTAAGGAATGGGGAGGGTACATTTATGGATATTTGATCTAAGGGTCATTAAAACAAAAACAAAGGATCAAAAAAATTATAGAGATAAGACAGAGGTATCCATGTGGGGAAATAAAACCATTAAACAAATAACAAGACAGATATATGGGCCTGCGCTGGTTAAACTAACATTTAACATAATCGGCAGACATAAAGTTGATAAAATATGCAATGTCCTAGAGATATGCAAATTATGACTAGCACAGCCTGTATCTATCAAAACTGCTATACAGTGACTCCTATATGAAGACCCTTTAGAGGTGGGAGAAAAACTTCATCCTTATTAACACCTCTTAATGGAAGTGGATATTTTATACCAAGTACCCCGACTTGAGAACATAGACTAAGCACACTTCTGCTTGAGTAGTTAACTAATTTACCCTGCAATACTCTATAACACCTATAAGATGTTAGTGAGACATTTACCCATTATAAAGAGCCATATTCTGCTATGTTGAAAATTCTCACTTCACTCAAGAATCAAAATGTAGGGCTGTTAAAACATTATTAGAGTGATTTCTATTATTGCTGCTAACATTCTACATGATATATACTTCATCTATTAGTGTATTACCCACTGCTTAGTTGAATGGGATCAGACTGCTAGAGGGACTGGGGGGGGGGGGGGAGAAATGGGCCTTTCTATCCCCCTTAGAATTTTCCCTTCTACTTTTCTTCCCCCTTCTTTTTTTTCCCTCTCTATCTGCTGTTCCTATCAATCTTCTACCAAGGTATTTCTTTCAGCAGCTTCCTGGAAGATAAGCCTGTTTTATGCTATACTTTATTAAATTTACTTACACCTATCCCATTAAAAATCCAATCATTCCACAGCTGGCTTTGTACCCCTTAACAGAGTTTACTAGCTAAACTTAGAAAAATGTATCCTATAGACCTACAACATCCCTGTGATACTTGTATATGTTCTATAGCAGAAGCAACTGATTAGACCCTGCTCTCTCAGGTCATTAGTCCAACTATAGTGTGTACCCCTGTTCGCAAAAGCAATTCTTACTCCGTTCCAGATGCTAAGGTTATCAATAACTGGGAAATAGTTTATTCATTGTTTCTCTAGTACCCTCATATATTATAGACCATGCTTCCTGTTAATTGTAAGAGAGAAATTCTCGTACAAGAAAGTGTTTTTCATACATCCCTAACATATCACCGGTCACCTTTAAAAAAATGTTTTGTTTGCTACATTTTGCTTATCCTTATTAGAATTTACCCCTTATTCCCTAAACAAAATAGAGGTTAATTGCATGGGGTCCAAGAGTGGTCTCTCAGTGCTCATGCCTGCCCTCTGTAGCATTACATCTTTAGAGTGTGGTAAGGTCCAAAAGTGGCCTAATGTTTTAATCTGGATGGCATATAATTTGTTTAGCAAGCATTTTGTCTAATATTCTTTTTGAATATTGTCATGTAAACAAGCTATATGATCTTGATTATCTTATATTAGTTGTATATCTGGGAATAATGTCTCTGTATAGATCTTACTGACATTTTCTGTTCATATGCCTGAATTGAACCTCAGTTAAAAAAAGAACAAAGCAAATTTGATAATAGACGTAAATTGGTAGTTAAAAATTGCATGCTCTATCTGAATCATGAAAGTTTAATTTTGACTTTACTGTTCCTTTAACCAATCAAGAAAGTTTAAAAATCTATGATGAGATCTGAAGAGAGATAACCCTTTTACAGTATGTGAAAGTACCAGAAAAATGGTAAAGGTTTTGTATATTTATTTTACTTTAAAGGGACACCGAACCCAAATTTTTTCCTTCGTGATTCAGATAGAGCATGCAATTTTAAGCAACTTTCTAATTTATTCCTATTATTAATTTTTCTTCGTTCTCTTGGTATCTTTATTTGAAAAATATGGCATCTAAGCTTTTTTATTGGTAAATGCATTTATCCACCAATCAGCAAGGACAAAAATGGGCTGGCATCTGAACTTACATTCTTGCATTTCAAATAAAGATACCAAGAGAATGAAGACAATTTGATAATAGGAGTAAATTAGAAAGTTTCTTAAAATTTCATTCTCTTTCTGAATCACGAAAGAAAAAAATTGGGTTCAGTGTCCCTTTAAGTAAAGAGTTTTTTATTTTTAAAGCTGGGCTAAATCTCGGGGGCAGTTATCAATTGGTAGGGGATGATGTGGGAGGGAAGTTCTAATAGGGAGTGGCATAAAGGAGAGTTTAGATGGTGGGGGTATGGGGGTATTCTATGGGGTTAGTCATAGTAAGGATTACATTGGGCATTAAGGCCAGCCATTATTAGTAATGGTTTGGCTGATAGTTCTGATTAGGGGTAACTGGAGTGGAGGATTTCTTGACAAGACCGTTAAGGTATTGTAAGTTCAGGGAGGTTGTGGTTAGGTTTATTTACTGTTAAGGGGTCTTCAGGACAGGGATCTCAGAGTTAAAGATTTGTGGGTTCATGGTTAGGGTTAATATAGGTAGTGAAAAATTTGCTATTAGCTAACTGAAATTAGTGAACTGTCATAATATAATAGGTGGTCATTGGTCAAATATATATATATATTTTTTTTTTGTTACCAACCTAGTTATAGTGATTACACTAGCCTTATATTTGTGCTCTATAGCCCCATTATATTGTTTCAAATAACTTTATAATGCATTTAATGTTTTTGTGAATTTGTCCATGTCAAAGTTGTAGACACTGTCTGTCAACCAGGTTTGTCCCTGCTGGAAATTAGAGACCTACTGCCTCATGTTGGGTCATGTGCACAAAACTTAATAATTGTTACTGGAAGCATTTTTGTAAATACATTACAAAATATTTATTTTCAAGCTTGACATTTATAAACACATCTGACTGTATATCATAATGTATCATAATAATTTAAGAGATACTGAACCCACATTTTTTTTCTTCCGTGATTCAGATAGTGCATGCAATTTTAAGCAACTTTCTAATTTACTCCTATTATCAATTTTTCTTCGTTCTCTTGTTATCTTTATTTTAAAAAGAAGGTTGCGAACCCTGGACAGCACTTGTTTATTGGTGGATGAATTTATCCACCAATCAGCAAGAACAACTCAGGTTGTTTATCAAAAATGGGCCAGCATCTAAACTTACATTCTTGCTTTTCAAATAAAGATACCAAGAGAATGAAGATGTGGGCTTGCATAATAAACTACCAAAATGTAATTTGATTTTTCTCCAAAATGCTTTGTTGCTGCTATAAACATTGTGACTGTGCACAACTAGAATAGTAATGACTCACCATGTCACTGCATTTTATCCTGTTCCGGCAGCGCTTTACAAATCAGTCCTTCTAATTTAATAGCTTAAAGGGCAAGTCAACCAAAACATTATTTTTACTTATTTATATTAAGTAATTAACAATGTTTAAAGCAAACCATAGCCCAATTTCGATCTAAATATACATTGCTAGTAAAAAGACTTACTATTCCTCCTAAAATGGCCGCCTGACCCCTCCTTTCCCTGACATCACCCAAACATAATTTCCAGCTTCAACTAAGGGATTTGTCGTTCCTGCACGTCCACGTGTGTCACGCATGTGCCATGTTTCCTAAAGAGGGTCATTATTTGCGGCGAACCTGTGTGCCTGAATGGTAGGACTCCTAATTGCTTGTCCCCACTTATACATGCTCAAATTGTGCATTATTAAAGTGTACCAGCTCTAATCCCATTAGGACTTGCCCTGAATGTTGGCATTAATTGCAATTTGCTTTGCCCTTTATTAAAAGCTTATTGTCACCCCCAGCAGAGAGGATTGAAAGACTCCGTGCAGTGATGTTCAGTCACTAGAGGCAGGTGAGGCAGTGCTTCACCTCTCATATGGGCATTTTTTTTCACAGATACATGTTGTGCAATGGAGAGGCATAAGCAGGTCTGCCCACCATTACACAACATGCTGCGCCACCTACTGGATGAAAGTGATTAAGCTCATTGCATGTCCCATAATTGCTTATTTGAGGCAGTCCTATTTGGGCTGAACCAATCTAGTGAGAGGCATTAGTCAGTGGAACTTAAGGTTGGGGCTGGATGTTAAATCATATAAAACAAAACAAAAACTGAAAAAACTACTTTCATTTATTTTGTTGCTGTGCTGTGAAGCTGCTAGCTTTTGTTAAAGTGAAAAAGAGAGTTCTGTACTTCCCCTCTAATTGCAGTGGAATGTGCCACTGTCACTTCCTTAATACAGACAGAGGCAGAGCAGGAAGAGATGCAGTCAATGAGCAGTGTTTTAGCCACATCTTAGTAAGTTCTGCAACCTTAGATTTCACTGAAAGGGATTCTGTTAGTGAAAATTATAATTTAATGAATGTGGTTTAGTGTTTTTTTTTACTCTTTAACAGCAGTTGAAGGATCGTTTTTGTATTTTGTTTCCTCAACCTTTACACCCACTAACTTAACAGCTTGCCTTCACTTTCTGAACTCTCTGTAGCTCTGCTGTTTTATTACTTAAAAATGCAGTGCTCTCTCTCTCTCTCTCACCCTCTCTCTCTCTCTCACCCTCTCTCTCTCTCTCTCACCCCCTCTCTCTCTCTCACCCCCTCTCTCTCTCTCACCCTCTCTCTCTCTCTCTCACCCTCTGTGTGTGATTTCTCTCTCTCTCTCTCTCTCCCTCTCTCTCACCCTCTGTGTGTGTGTCTCTCTCTCTTTCTCTCTCTCTAACCCTCTGTGTTTGATTGTGTCTCTCTCTCTTTCTCTAACCCTCTGTGTGTGATTGTGTGTGTCTCTTTCTCTCTCTCTCTCACCCTCTGTGTGTGATTGTCTCTCACTCTTTCTCTCTCTCTCTAACCCTCTCTATCTCTCTCTCTCTCTCTCTCACCCTCTGTGTGTGATTTTCTCTCTCTCTCTCTCTCTCTCTCTCACCCTCTGTGTGAGTGTGTGTCTCTCTCTCTTTCTCTCTCTCTAACCCTCTGTGTTTGATTGTGTCTCTCTCTCTTTCTCTAACCCTCTGTGTGTGATTGTGTGTGTCTCTTTCTCTCTCTCTCTCTCTCTCTCTCTCTCACCCTCTGTGTGTGATTGTCTCTCACTCTTTCTCTCTCTCTCTTACCCTCTGTGTAAGATTGTGTCTCTCTCTTTCTCTCTCTAACCCTCTGTGTATGATTGTGTCTCTCTCTCACCCTCTGTGTGTGATTGTGTGTCTCTCTCTCTCTCGCTCTCTCTCTCTCTCACCCTCTGTGTATGATTGTGTCTCTCTCTAACCCTCTGTGTGTGATTGTGTCTCTCTCTCTTTCTCTCTCTCTCTAACCCTCTGTGTGTGATTGTGTCTCTCTCCCTTTCTCTCTCTCTCTAACCCTCTGTGTATGTGTTTCTGTCTACCTTTTATTTATTTAATTAATGAATTGGTAGTGCCATCTGATGGTGTGGCTTTATTTAAAGGGGTGGGGTCAAGTGCCCCACAATCTTTAAATTTCACCAGCCGCCACTGGATCAAGACATTTTTATATTTACTGAATAATGAAGGAATCTCTAAGCATAATTTCCAGCATTAAAGTAAAAAGTATGTTTTAAACATATTTTAATGGGCCTGGATTTCTAGATCTCATAATCAGAGCAAGCATTTTGTTATCTGGCAAGAGTTTCTGTTACAATCCTTTAGACTAAAATCAGATGTTTACTAAGTTGACCAGTTTTCCAAGACACCATTTAAAGGGACATGAAACCCATATGTTTTCTTTCATGATTTAGAAAGAGCATGCAATTTTAAATAACTTTCCAATTTACATCTAATATCTAATTGTCTTCATTCTTTTGATATCATTTGTTGAAAATCATATCTAAATATGCTCAGTAGCTGCTGATTGGTGGCTGCACATAGATACCTCATGTGATTGGCTCTCCCATGTGCATTGCTATTTCTTCAACAAAGGATATTTAAAGAATGAAGGCGTATCCTAGCCACTGCCTCACCAGCCTCTGACGTCACTGCACGTCACTGACTCCGTGCATCACTAATAATGTGATTGAATACGAGGAAGTGAAAAGACAAGAAAGAGCTGGGAAGCACCTACTGTAACGGAGAGATAAGAAAGGGAACATCTAAAGTGTAACGGTAACTGAAGGAGATCGCTAGAGCTGTGGCTTACTAATACATTGGCAAGAAAACACCTGCAGAGTTGTATTAGTTGGTTTGTCCAGTAAAAAGCATCAACACCTGCAGTAGTAACGGATGATACCTTCGGAGTATGAAGCTCTGTCTCTCTTTCTTATGCTCGCTATATACACAAATATACAACATGCATATAAATAAGACTGACAATCTGTAAGTGTTCAATACTTCTGTCACAGGACGACAGATCTTCAATATGAAAAAACAATGCAGGGCTTTACCAACTGACACATGTAAAGGTTTAAAGGAATGGCTTTGAAAAGAGCCACATGTACAGGTGGAAAAAAGGAGAAAGAAAAATAGCGCAGTGAGTAGTATCCATTCTGCTGAATTTGTGTCCAGCAGTTTAAAGTGCAACTATATCAGTAGGGTTACTGCTTGCCATATTATTGTTTTCATACTGTACCTGCAACTCTCTTTAAAGTCGTTCTCTTATTTCAGTTTAAAGTGACACTCAAGTCAAAAATAAACTTTCATGATTCAGATAGAGCAGCAATTTTAAACAACTTTCCAAATTACTTCTATTAATAGTATGTGCAAAGTCTTTTTATATTTACACTTTTTGAGTCACCAGCTCCTACTAAGCATGTGCAAGAATTCACAGAATATATACGTATATGCATTTGTGATTGGCTGATCGCTGTCACATGATGCAGGAGGAGTGGAAAAAGACATAACTTTGAAATGTGTCAGAACAAAATCTACTACTCATTTAAAGTTCAAACTAAATGCTATTGCATTGTCTTGTTATCATACATGTGATGATTATGCAAATCTACTGTATTTACTGGTCCTTTAATAAATCTATGCATCTTTGTACTGGGCGCTGCCATGTTGGTACGTACATACTGTTATATCCATTCCTGTGACAGAAGCAGTGCACTTTCACAGATCAGTCATGTTGCTGGCTTTTTGACTTTTGTAATTTGCATTTTGGATTAGCACATTCAATAGAAAGTAGGTTTGTTACACAGTATTAATGTTATATAACAAATAAAAAAAACTGTAATAATATAGAGCAATGCAGCAATACAAAAATGTAGAGCTCCTGCTCCATAATGTGCACTTGAAACTGAAGGGCATGATATGGCTTATCAAGAAGACATTAATATAACTTGCCTTCACTTTCTGAACTCTCTGTAGCTCTGCTGTTTTATTACTTAAAAATGCAGTGCTCTCTCTCTCTCTCACCTCTCTCTCTCTCTCTCTCTCTCTCACCCCCTCTCTCTCTCTCACCCTCTCTCTCTCTCACCCTCTCTCTCTCTCTCTCTCACCCTCTGTGTGTGATTTCTCTCTCTCTCTCTCTCCCTCTCTCTCACCCTCTGTGTGTGTGTCTCTCTCTCTTTCTCTCTCTCTAACCCTCTGTGTTTGATTGTGTCTCTCTCTTTCTCTAACCCTCTGTGTGTGATTGTGTGTGTCTCTTTCTCTCTCTCTCTCTCACCCTCTGTGTGTGATTGTCTCTCACTCTTTCTCTCTCTCTCTAACCCTCTCTCTCTCTCTCTCACCCTCTGTGTGTGATTTTCTATCTCTCTCTCTCTCTCTCTCTCTCACCCTCTGTGTGAGTGTGTGTCTCTCTCTTTCTCTCTCTCTAACCCTCTGTGTTTGATTGTGTCTCTCTCTCTTTCTCTAACCCTCTGTGTGTGATTGTGTGTGTCTCTTTCTCTCTCTCTCTCTCTCTCTCTCTCTCTCTCACCCTCTGTGTGTGATTGTCTCTCACTCTTTCTCTCTCTCTCTTACCCTCTGTGTAAGATTGTGTCTCTCTCTTTCTCTCTCTAACCCTCTGTGTATGATTGTGTCTCTCTCTCACCCTCTGTGTGTGATTGTGTGTCTCTCTCGCTCTCTCTCTCTCTCACCCTCTGTGTATGATTGTGTCTCTCTCTCTCTCTAACCCTCTGTGTGTGATTGTGTCTCTCTCTCTTTCTCTCTCTCTCTAACCCTCTGTGTATGATTGTGTCTCTCTCTCACCCTCTGTGTGTGATTGTGTGTCTCTCTCTCTCGCTCTCTCTCACCCTCTGTGTATGATTGTGTCTCTCTCTCTCTAACCCTCTGTGTGTGATTGTGTCTCTCTCTCTTTCTCTCTCTCTCTAACCCTCTGTGTGTGATTGTGTCTCTCTCCCTTTCTCTCTCTCTCTCTAACCCTCTGTGTGTGATTGTGTCTCTATCTCTTTCTCTCTCTCTCTAACCCTCTGTGTATGTGTTTCTGTCTACCTTTTATTTATTTAATTAATGAATTGGTAGTGCCATCTGATGGTGTGGCTTTATTTAATTTGTTTATTGTCTTTGTCAATAATAGAACAGGTGTTACAGCCCTTTCTATTGCATCTGCAAAAACCTTAAGTGGACTTATTCAACAAATCTTTGTTGCATGTTAGGTTACAAGGTGCTTAAATATCTTTTAGATTTTTAATCTTCCTAAATACTACAGATGGTTTCTTTTCCAAGGTTTTACCTAGCACTGGGTCCTGTAGGAGGACATGCCAATGCTTATTAATTACCCTTTTTATTTTCCACGATTCCTTATTGTATTTAGTTAGAAATATATTATTTTTCATCTCCTTATTCTACTAAGATGCCTTGCTTTTTCATATCCTTCTTTAATTATTCTGTCTGAATATCCCTTAGCTTGGAATTTGGTTTTTAAAATCTCAGATTCTTTGTCAAAAGCATCCAGACTCGAACAGTTCCTCCATACCATCTGGAACTGGCCATAGGGTATATTTTTGATCCAGTTCTTATGATGACCACTCTGGGCATGAAGGTAACTGTTCAAGTCCATTTCTTTCCTGTATAGGTGATTACTTTGTTCCCTTCACTTGATAGAATTATGTCTAAAAATTCTATTTTGTCCTTATTGTAATTTTTTGTAAATTTCAAATTTTATTCATTCGAGTTTACATTGTCAAAACAATTTGAAATTACATTTTCATCTCTCTTCCAAATGACTACTATGTCATCTATAATTCTTTTCCAGACTATAATATTCTCATTGAAAGGGTTATTATTCCAGATATACTGGTCCTCCCATGCTCCCATGAAAAAATTTGCATAGTTGGGGGCAAAGCAAGTACCCATCAACATGCCCCAAACTTGCAAAAAAAAGTATAAATCTAACTTCATCTGTGTTTTTTTGATAGCAGCAATTATAGTTTATGAAATAAATTAAATTAAATGTATTATTAAAAAATGAATTATTCTAAAACATGAATATGAACTATTAACATCAAATGAATATCTGTTTGTATAGGTCATTTTAATTAACTCTTCTTTATTACTATTATATTTTATTGTTAATTATTTATTAATTCATTATATTTTTAGAAATTGTAGAATTTTAATGTTTATTATATAGGTTCGATACTTTGTATTATGAATGTATTATCAATTCATTTTAAATATGTGTGTCTTTTAAATTATCGTTATCTTTGAGTTGTAGAACTTATAGTTCACTCTCAGATAGTAAATCTGTTTGTATTCGCTAAGACATATAAGTAACTGTTGCCATCACTTTTTACTGCTATTCCCCATTTGTGCTACGCCGTATTGAGTCATTGTATCTATTTTAAGGTGAGCAGGTGGAGGATTGGAGTGACGTAGGGAGGCGTGACCAAACTCGTCCGTAAATAGACAACTAGTAAGGTGGGTGTCTATCAAGCCTCTGATGAAGCGGACGAGTTCCGTGAAACGTGTTAGGCCACACCCACCTTATGTCACGTTGCAGCACACGCTGGTTTGTTTTACCACGTTCAGTTGTGGATTTCCAGCATGTTACTATTGTTGCCAATTGAGCTTTTAGTATCGGTCTTTGTGGTTCTCCCAGATCAAAGGACAGGGCTTTGCTAACACAGACGCAAGTATCGTGGATCCATCAGATTGCTGTTCTGGTTTTCCCGGTCTGGACACCTTTAAACTTACCACACAGGACGCATACCTTACCTCATATGATTGAGGTCTCATCTTGTGAGTAGGCATTACACAGGGGGGATTGTGTTATTTGTTTTTTATATGTTTAATTGGATTCAAACTTTCTACACTATGAGGAGTGTTTCTGTGTGCTTGTTTTCTTAGATATCATTTGCTGTACTAATACCCTCTACCGGATCCTCGAGAGTTCATTTCAACAAGCAGCCGTCAGCCTCACAGTGAGAAGGAATCCACAGAGAATCTTCCAAAGGATTAGACTTTTTTATTATTATCATTATTTTTTGTTTTAATCTTTGGTTTGCAGTTCTTAATCCTTACAGGGTCATTATACCATCATATTCATTGCAAATCACAGCAAATTTGTTGCATATATGTTGCATATTCACGTTTTTTGTTTCATAATATTAATTATTGATTCCTACACTTATTGCTTTCATATTGTGTGTGCAGCTATCTATACTAATATATTGTGTGTGTCACACACATTATTATTATTATAGTTTTAGATATATATATATATATATATATATATTTGTATATGTAAAAAACATACTGTTTAAGTCAGTGAACTGCCAGAAAGGGCTGCCCATCTGCTTCATAAAGCCATCTAGCAGTCAAGGCAGGGCCGGTGCTAGGATTTTTGGCCACACAGGCGAGGATACATTTTGCCACCCCCCCAGATTACATACCATCCTACTGCTAGTTAAAAGGATATGGAACCCAAATAAAAAGCACATATTTAAGCACACACAAATATACTTAGACACACAATTACACACACACAAAATTACACAAACATACAAAAACACACACATATACACATACACACATAGAATCACACACACATATATATTTACACACACACATTTACACACATACAATTACACACATATACACATACAATTACACACACACACAAACAATTACACATACACACACATACAATTACACACACACACAGATACAATTACACACACAAACACATATTTACATGCACACATGTTTACACACACATATACACACACACACATTTACATATAGACATACATATTTACACACACACACACACACATACACACATATACACATACAATTACACACACACAATTACACATACACACACATACAATTACACACACAGATACAATTACACACACAAACACATATTTACATTCACACATGTTTACACACACATATTTACACACACATACACACACACATTTACATATAGACATACATATTTACACACACACACATATACACATACACTCATATACACACACATATACACACACACATTTGGCCGCCAGATAATAGTCCGACACACAAGTGGCTGTCAGATAACAGTCCGGCCATGAGATAGGTAGATAGATAGATGGATTTGATTGATAGATAGATAGATTAGATAGATAAATCAATGCAATAGATAGATAGATAAATTCGATAGATAGATTCAATAGATATATATATAAATAGATAGATTCGATAGATAGATAATTTCACAGACATAGAATTACAAGACGTGCGGGCTGGGACCCATGGTTAGGTTCCCAGAGGCGGTTGCGGCCCCCGAGGCTCTGATTAGAACAGAGCACTCCGGAGCGTATCTGCCCTCGGCCGAACTCGGAACATGTTTTGGCATTCTGTCCGTCGGCCAAATGTCCATCAGACAGAATGCTGTCGGCCAAATGTCCATCTGCATTTTGTCAGAGTACCGTACAGACAGTGAACGCAGCTATAAAACTCCTGTGTCCAGCACGCAACAACTGCTCTTAGTGTTTCAACTTGAAACTCTGAGAGCAGTTGCTGCGTACTACTGGACACAGGAGTTTTAAAGCTGCCTGCATTTTAGGTTTGTTTTTTTCTTCATAGACAAACAACTTTAAAGGGTTATTTGGAAAGTAACATCTATAAATAAATAGGAATATTTGTAATTCAAGTTTGATTGCATTAACTTTATTATAACATTTGAAGATTTTCTCTGCTGTGTTATATCCTTCTCTGAGATAACAACCACAAAGCCCTCAACTTCCTGAGATTACCGATAGCTGTTGCTAAAATTAATAAACTGTGCTCAAATTCAAAGCCATAACTTAAAAAGAAATACAACCACAATCCATCTATTACATGGTTCTGGTAACCTATTTGACAGCTTTAATAAGCAAACTTAGACACTACTCAATTATATCTCACAGGACAGAAAATGATCAAATCAGTCTCAGAAGACAAGTAATCTACTTTATAATACCTCATACCTGCATTCCTGCAACTATCAGCAAATTCATTTCATGAGTCACTATAAAGCAGTGTAGCTCTGTGCACAGATCTCCCTGAGTCTGACTAAACTGCACAAAAACGGCAGGTTTAGTTCAGGCTCAACAAACACTGCCCTGGCTGCAGCGTCCACCTTTAGATCATGATAACCGATCTGACCATAACACATAGTCAGCGACTGACAGTCACTCACTGTGTGTCAGATTTTACCCACCTGGTCTGGAGAACAACTACACCAGCATCCTCAGAGACTGCGCACACTCCTCTACTTGAAGTTGTGTTTGCGCTCCAAAAACTTGCAAATGAGTCACGTGACTGCACGGGAGGGCGCAACTAACAACTAACATAAAACAATTTTTTCACTCTGACTCAAGCAGCTTCAATGCCTAGACTGTCTTACAAAAGTGCCGGCCCTGAGTCAAGGGGTTAAACAGTTTGTTTTACAGTCGGACTAAACAAAAGACAGCACAAACTATATGATGGCAGCGGCTGATATCTCACATAAACAGAGCTGCTGGGGAGAGGGCAGTTTCACCTCTTCTGTCTGTGAAAAAGGCTGTTGAAAAGAAAATAAACAGACCTTCACTCCCGGTCTTCTCTAGGCAGACGCCGCGCCCCCACTACAATCGGGAACCTGTGAAGTAAACAGGTATCTAACAGGGAGAGGACACAGTCTGCTTTTTAACCCCCGCTCATGGAGTGTTTGACCCTGCCCCATAACAGAAAGACTGAGCACTGCAGCAGCAATTGAAAAACAGTTGCTTGCGTAAAAAACACGTATTTAAGTGTCCATTTTTTTTCTACAAAATTTACCAGACAGCTGGTTAAAAAACATGACTGTCCAGTCGGATACTGGACACCTGGCAACCCTATGTTGTATCCAGCAGTTTAATGTACATTTAAAGGACCATTTAATGCAGTAGAATTTCATAATAATTAAATGCAATAAACACTTTTAATTTCAAATGAACAGTAGTTTTTTTCATGTGACAGCCATCAGCCTATAACAGACTCGTATGCGTATACACTGTGAACTCCCACACATGCTCAGTAGGAGCTGCTACCTCAGAAAGTGTGCATATAAAGAGACTGTACAATAGTGTTATTTATGCTCTATCTGACTCATGAAAGTTTAGTTCTGACCCTTTTTCTGGTGTTTGTAATTTTGGATTGGGTTAATTAATTACTTTGATATGTTGCAGTTTTGTCAAAAGCTAACGGCTAGATTTAGAGTTTGGTGTTAGCCGTCAAAACCAGCGTTAGAGGCTCCTAACGCTGGTTTTGGGCTACCGCTGGTATTTAGAGTCGTGTAGGTAAGGGTCTAACGCTCACTTTGCAGCCGCGACTTTTCCATACCGCAGATCCCCCTACGCCATTTGCGTATCCTATCTTTTCAATGGGATCTTTCTAATGCTGGTATTTAGAGTCGTGGCTGAAGTGAGGGTTAGAAATCTAACGACAAAACTCCAGCCGCAGAAAAAAGTCAGTAGTTAAGAGCTTTCTGGGCTAACGCCGGTTTATAAAGCTCTTAACTACTGTGCTCTAAAGTACACTAACACCCATAAACTACCTATGTACCCCTAAACTGAGGCCCCCCCACATCACCGCCACTCTATTAAAAAAATGTAACCCCTAATCTGCCGACCGCACACCGCCGCCACCTACGTTATCCCTATGTACCCCTAATCAGCTGCCCCTAACACCGCTGACTCCTATATTATATTTATTAACCCCTAATCTGCCGCCCCAACGTCGCCTCCACCTACCTACAATTATTAACCCCTAATCTGCCGACCGGACCTCACCGCTACTCTAATAAATGTATTAACCCCTAAAGCTAAGTCTAACCCTAACCCTAACACCCCCCTAAGTTAAATATAATTTAAATCTAACAAAATAAATTAACTCTTATTAAATAAATTATTCCTATTTAAAGCTAAATACTTACCTGTAAAATAAACCCTAATATAGCTACAATATCAATTATAATTATATTGTAGCTATTTTAGGGTGTATATTTATTTTACAGGCAACTTTGTATTTATTTTAACCAGGTAAAAATAGCTATTAAATAGTTAAGAACTATTTAATAGTTACCTAGTTAAAATAATTACAAAATTACCTGTAAAATAAATCCTAACCTAAGTTACAATTAAACCTAACACTACACTAGCAATAAATTAATTAAATAAAATACCTACAATTATCTACAATTAAACCTAACACTACACTATCAATAAATAAATTAAATAAAATACCTACAAATAAATACAATTAAATAAACTAACTAAAGTACAAAAAATAAAAAAAGCTAAGTTACAAAAAATAAAAAAAATAATTACAAACATAATACAAATATTACAACAATTTTAAGCTAATTACACCTACTCTAAGCCCCCTAATAAAATAACAAAGCCCCCCAAAATAAAAAAAATTCCCTACCCTATTCTAAAATTAAAATAGAAAAGCTCTTTTACCTTACCAGCCCTTAAAAGGTCCTTTTGCGGGGCATACCCCAAAGAATTCAGCTCTTTTGCCTGTAAAAAAAACCCATACAATACCCCCCCAACATTACAACCCACCACCCACATACCCCTAATCTAACCCAAACCCCCCTTAAATATACCTAACACTAAGCCCCTGAAGATCTTCCTACCTTGTCTTCACCATGCCAGGTATCACCGATCGCTCCAGGCTCTGAAGTCTTCATCCAAGCCCAAGCGGGGGCTGGAGATCCATCATCCGGCTGAAGTCTTCTATCAAGCAGCGGCTGAAGAGGTCCAGAAGAGGCTCCAAAGTCTTCATCCTATCCGGGCAGAAGAGTAGATCCGGACCGGCAACCATCTTCTTCCAAGCGGTGACAAGCGGCTCCATCTTGAAGACCTCCGGTGCGGATCCATCCTCTTCTTCCGACGTCCTAAGTCCGAATGAAGGTTCCTTTAAATGACGTCATCCAAGATGGCGTCCCTCGAATTCCGATTGGCTGATAGGATTCTATCAGCCAATCGGAATTAAGGTAGGGAAAATCTGATTGGCTAATTGAATCAGCCAATCAGATTGAGCTCGCATTCTATTGGCTGTTCCGATCAGTTGGATCAGCCAATCGGATTGAACTTGAATCTGATTGGCTGATTCCATCAGCCAATCAGATTTTTCCTACCTTAATTCCGATTGGCTATCAGCCAATTCCTATCAGCCAATCAGAATTCGAGGGATGCCATCTTGGATGACGTCATTTAAAGGAACCTTCATTTGGACTTAGGACGTCGCAAGAAGAGGATGGATCCGCGCCGGAGGTCTTCAAGATGGAGCCGCTTGTCACCGCTTGGAAGAAGATGGTTGCCGGTCCGGATCTACTCTTCTGCCCGGATAGGATGAAGACTTTGGAGCCTCTTCTGGACCTCTTCAGCCGCCGCTTGATAGAAGACTTCAGCCGGATGATGGATCTCCAGCCCCCGCTTGGGCTTGGATGAAGACTTCGGAGCCTGGAGCGATCGGTGATACCTGGCATGGTGAAGACAAGGTAGGAAGATCTTCAGGGGCTTAGTGTTAGGTTTATTTAAGTCGGGTTTGGGTTAGATTAGGGGTATGTGGGTGGTGGGTTGTAATGTTGGGGGGAGGGTATTGTATGTTTTTTTTTACAGGCAAAAGAGCTGAATTCTTTGGGGTATGCCCCGCAAAAGGCCCTTTTAAGGGCTGGTAAGGTAAAAGAGCTTTTCTATTTTAATTTTAGAATAGGGTAGGGCATTTTTTTATTTTGGGGGGCTTTGTTATTTTATTAGGGGTCTTAGAGTAGGTGTAATTAGCTTAAAATTGTTGTAATATTTTTATTATGTTTGTAATTATTAGCTTTTTTTATTTTTTGTACTTTAGTTAGTTTATTTAATTGTATTATTTGTAGGTATTTTATTTAATTTATTTATTGATAGTGTAGTGTTAGGTTTAATTGTAGATAATTGTAGGTATTTTATTTAATTAATTTATTGCTAGTGTAGTGTTAGGTTTAATTGTAACTTAGGTTAGGATTTATTTTACAGGTAATTTTGTAATTATTTTAACTAGGTAGCTATTAAATAGTTCTTAACTATTTAATAGCTATTGTACCTGGTTAAAATAAATACAAAGTTGCCTGTAAAATAAATATCAATCCTAAAATAGCTACAATATAATTATAATTTATATTGTAGCTATATTAGGGTTTATTTTACAGGTAAGTATTTAGCTTTAAATAGGAATAATTTATTTAATAAGAGTTAATTTATTTTGTTAGATTTAAATTATATTTAATTTAGGGGGGTGTTAGGGTTAGGGTTAGACTTAGCTTTAGGGGTTAAAAAATGTATTAGAGTAGCGGTGACGTCCGGTCGGCAGATTATGGGGTTAATACTTGAAGTTAGGTGTCGGCGATGTTAGGGAGGGCAGATTAGGGGTTAATACTATTTATTATAGGGTTAGTGAGGCGGATTAGGGGTTAATATATTTATTATAGTAGCGGTGAGGTCCGGTCGGCAGATTAGGGGTTAATAATTGTAGGTAGGTGAAGGCGACGTTGTGGGGGGCAGATTAGGGGTTAATAAATATAATATAGGGGTCGGCGGTGTTATGGGCAGCAGATTAGGGGTACATAGGTATAATGTAGGTTGCGGTGGTGTACGGAGCGGCAGATTAGGGGTTAATAATAATATGCAGGGGTCAGCGATAGCGGGGGCGGCAGATTAGGGGTTAATAAGTATAAAGTTAGGGGTGTTTAGACTCGGGGTACATGTTAGGGTGTTAGGTGCAGACATAGGAAGTGTTTCCCCATAGGAAAGAATGGGGCTACGTTAGGAGCTTAACGCTGCTTTTTTGCAGGTGTTAGGTGTTTTTTCAGCTCAAACTGCCCCATTGTTTCCTATGGGGGAATCGTGCACGAGCACGTTTTTTAAGCTGGCCGCATCCATAAGCACCGCTGGTATTGAGAGTTGCAGTGGCGGTAAATTATGCTCTACGCTCCCTTTTTGGAGCCTAACGCAGCCATTCTGTGAACTCTAAATACCAGCGGTATTTAAAAGGTGCAGGGGAAAAAAAGCCAACGTTTGCTACGCGGGTCGTTACCGACAAAACTCTAAATCTAGGCGTAAGAATTTATAGCAAGTTGATTAGTGTTGGAGTTGTACTGAATAAAAAATATTTTTTTAAAACAATTAATCAAATCTACAGGAAAAAAAAAACACTGCACCTAATCATTCTTACATTTGTTATGAAGGTAGATGTTATTGTCTATGTTGGAAAAAAAAAAGAATAGTTGCTGAGGAAGACATGCACTACTGGGAGTGAGCTGAATACATTTAATGAGCTAATGACAAGAGGCATATATGGGTAGCCACCAATCAGCAGCTCGCTCCCAGAAAGGCCTTGCTGCTCCAGTGCCTACCTAGGTATGGTTTTCCTAGCCAGTAAACGGACCATTAACTGAGCGTCCTAAAGTGGCGTCAGGCCGACTTGCCACAGCTCGAGATGTGCCAGACCTTCGGGTCCAGCGGATACAGTCCGACGGAGGATCTACACAGCGTCTGAGGACACCACATAGACGCAATCCCGAAGCAAGCTTCACTATATCTCAGAGTGAAAGCACACTTCCTACAGGAGTAAGCGGAGTACCTGTATCAGCATAAAAGAAGCTGCAGGATCCTGGAAACTGCAGGTACTGTCTACTGCCGCCGTTACGGTAAACGCTGCCAGGATATTTACAACGTGCAGGAGGAGTTGTAAGAGCTCACCCTGCCGAATCTGTTACTAGCGGAAAAGAAACCCGAATTACTGCCAGATATCACTCGGCTATACAAGCCTACAACGCTTTGAAATTTTTATATTTCGGGACACACAGTAAGCGGTGGGCTCCCAATCCTAGCAACTAGGGGAAACTTCCCAATCTACATATAAGGAGGCCATAATCCACTGTGTTTATTTAGAACACTCAACGCAAGATCTAAATACAGTGGTAGCCATAACTCTCTCAGCCGTACACGTACAGAAGAAGTCTGAGTACTGCCCAGAATCTCAGCCTCTTGTTGGAGGGGACTCAGCAAAGTATCTGAAGACGGCATCTTTTTCCATCTTTGGACACGCAAGTACCTGGGCTAACTTGACTTTCTACTGTTTGCATCCTGTTGATTACCAATATATTTCTAGTTTCAGTGGAATAGACTGCAGTTTCTGCCATAATAATTCTATACTGAACTGGTATCAACATATTCTTACCTCTATATATAATATCAAGTCCTCTATTATAGCTTACCTTGGTCTAAAAGGACTTAGTTGCCAATTTAACAACTGACTGGGAATAATTATTTATATAAAGTGAATCTATATTTATAAGCAAAGTTATCTCTGCCATATTTGAATTGATAAATTCTTTAGGCGTATTGTTTCATATTTGTCTATTATGCTATGAAAATGTTTAAAAATTTAACTGCTGAAGTCTAATATCTGCTCTTAAAGGGATAATACCAGTTTATTATCTTTAGCCTCCTATATATACCAATAGTCAAGGGGAAAAAAAAGGGGAAGCAAAAAAAAAAAAGAAGAAGGGGAGGGGAAAAAAAAAAGAAAAAAAAACTGTAGAAGATCTGCTACAATACCTTGTTTAGGTTTAATAACTATTTGTTTATCTGTTTTCATATATTATAATCACTCGTTGAGCAGGTATAACAATGTTCCTGGCTCTCTTATATATCTACTAGTTAAAGGAGGAAGGGAAAGAGAGGGGGAAAAAAAAAAGAAAAAAGAAAGAAAGAAATTAGATCGAACACAGCTTGATTTAAGGGTATATGTTTAAATACTTTGTTACGCAAAGATAGATATATCATTTGAGGGGCTATATATATACATTATCCAATTGGATAGACCTAATAGATTGAAAATCACTATAGTCTATATTTATTCTGAAAATAGTTTCTTTAGATCTATTGAACTTTTTTTTCTCTTTCTATCTTTCGTCTCTGCTACAAGCTGGTTTCAAAAAGGTATCCAACTATATTGGCTACCTATTTGAAATAGATCCTAGGTCATAATTGTACCAAATCTTCTAAGATATACTAGCATGTATTGACCAGGGTGAGTTAGTACTTTTTTTTTTGTTCCAATTACTACATGTAATATTATAAGCAGGCACTAGATACACAAGGGTTAATAAAAAAAAAAAACCCACACATAAACACACGTTTTCTTTTTTACTTTACAAATATAGAGTCCTGTCCTTTTTTCCTGTCAGGATTGCTTTTTTTTCCTTTTGTTTGCACAATAATTGTTGACACAATATCTGGAGTTATTTATAATATATATATATCTTACTTTTTTACTATATACACCTTAATGGAAAGATTTGTCACGCAGGTGAAACAAAATTCACCCATAATGCCTGCCAAAGCTAAAGACAAAAAAAATAAACCAATCGATGCTAGCTCAGATTCTATATTAGAAGTTATGGCCAACCCCCATGATACACAGACCTTAATAACACAGATGAGTCAATTACTTTTACCGCAATTTGACTCAATTAAAAAGGATCTGTCAAATATTTCATCAAGGTTAGATCTGATTTCAACAGAGATGAAACAATTCGCCACCAGAATCTTAGAAGCAGAAACCAGAATTTCTGATCTAGAGGATTTAGTTAATGTACAAGAAAATACCCTGCAAACACAGGATAACAAAATTATCAACCTACAAAGTCGCCTGGAGGACCTAGAGGATCGCTCCAGGCGCAATAATATTAGAATTGTCGGATTACCTGATACTTCAGAATATGAAGATCTATTACACTTTACATCTACTGTGCTACCACAAGCCTTAGGCTTTCCTCCGCAACAACTCCCTCTATCAATAGAGAGAGCTCATAAAATAGGCCCTAAGAGGCTTAACCAAGATGGCACAGTTAGAAATAGAATATGTATATTTAAACTTCTCAGATTTCAAGATAAAATCCAAATGCTTAAACTCTTTAAGAAAACTGAAACATTCACTATAGCGAATAAGAAAATCTTACTGTTCCAGGATTTTTCAAATGAAACTACTCTTAAAAGAAAAAGTATGGCTCCTTTTTGTTCTCAAATGATCAATAGAGGGGAAAATGCACGTATCCAGCGAGAATTATAATAATGAAAGATGGTAACAGGATAACCCTTAATTCTGTAGCTGAAGCGCAGAAATATATATCTGATAGCTCCTAATGTTATTTTTAGTTTTTACCTGTATTTCTTTATTCTATTTATATATACTTTTTTTTTTCTCCCTCCCCCCGCCCCGTTCTCTTATATTGAAGTATTCAAACTAGTTTGCAAAAAATTAAATACTTATACATAGATAGCTAATCCTATTGATTCTAGTTTAGCCGAAGAATTTAAACTCCTCTCCTGGAATATAGGAGGGATAACTTCACCAATAAAACGTAAATCAGTTATTCAAAGATTAGGGAAATTGAATCCAAGTATTGCTTTTTTGCAAGAAACTCACCTTAAAGATACTGAAATACCCAAATTAAAATCTAAATGGGTAGGTGAAGTTATAGCTACCCCCTGTTTAACAAGAAAAAGTGGAGTTGCAATCCTAATCAATAAAAAACTTTCATATAAGATCTTGAATATAGAAAAAGATCCAGATGCAAGATTTATATTGCTTCAAATTCAAATCAATGATACAAGACTACTACTATGTAATATATATGCTCCAAATAGGTTTTCACCTAAATTCTGGAGGTCAATGCAGACTAAACTATTTCCCTATATTAATCAGAATGTTCTAGTTGGGGGTGATTTTAATATGTCTTTATGTACAGAACTTGATAGAATTGACACGAAAAATAAAAAAGAATATGACCGGCAAGCTAAACTTTTTAAATCTTTTTGCTATAAAATGAAGCTAACTGATATTTGGAGAATTAGTAATCCTGATACACGGGTTTTTACGTGTGAATCCAAAACTCACAAAACTTTTTCAAGAATTGATTATATATTTTAGTTTCTGAATCTCTATCCATCTTTAAGATAACCTCTCAAGTGAATGACATTGTTATATCAGATCATGCTAGTATTTCAGTTCTATTCCCTTCATTGGTCCAAAAGAAAAACAAAAATCAAATCTTGTATTTCCCCAGATATCTCTCCAATAATTCTAGATTTGTTTTATGGCTAAGACAAACATGGAGAGATTATTGTACTAATAATATATCATATTTTAATAGAATAGAGATATTCTGGGAAGCCGCCAAGGCAGTCCTAAGAGGAGAGATTAAAGCCTATATGTGTGCCAAAAAAAAGAAAGCGGCTTCCCAGGAAATTTCTCTTGCCAATCAAGTGAAAAATGCATATAAAAGATATAACAATACTCGAAATAAAAAATACACTAGAGCTAGACAAGAAAGGGATGTTTTCATAAAACAAAAAATCCAAGAAGAAGAAGGAAAAAATAATCTTTATTATAAATGTTTCCATGGTTGTTCCGCTAAATATCTATCTAAGTTGACTAGAAATAGGAAGAAAAAAAATTATATATTGGCCATTAGAGAAGGTAATAACAGATATATAGATCCTCAAGAAATTAGTAACTTCTTTCATTCATATTATCAACATTTATATACAAGGGCAGCAACCGATACTTTACAGGAAGATCTGTTTTGGTAAAAAAATTAATACTCCGAAAATGTTGGATACAGACTTGGCCATTCTAAATAGACCCATAACTCAGGATGAAATAAGGAAAGTCATAGAGAAAGCTAAAGTAAATAAGGCTGCAAGACCCGATGGCCTACCGGCCAAATTTTTTAAAATCCTATCAGGAGAGATTATAGAGACACTAGAAAAACTTTTCAATAGCTATTTTATTAATGATTATCAGATTTCCAAAAATTTTACAGCAGCTAATATTTCGCTAATACTCAAGAAAGATAGAGATCCGGAAGATCCTGCGTCATATAGACCTATATCTGTCCTCAATACAGATTATAAGATCTTAACTTCAATTATAGCATCTAGACTTTCGACCTCTTTTGATAAGATCATTCACCCGGACCAAACACGCTTTATGACCACAAGAAATTCCTCTAAAAATATTCGCAAAGTTTTAACTTGTATAGATTATATTCGGAATGTAGATAAAAATGAACAGACCCAATCTAATCATGATATAGCTATAGTCTATTTAGATCTCTTGAAAAATTTGGTTTTAAAAACCAATTTACACGATTCATTCATAATATTTATAGAAACCCAATCTCATATCTTCTTATTAATTGTGAGGTCTCCGCTCCTTTAACTCTAGGTAGAGGCACGAGACAAGGCTGTCCCTTATCGCCTTTCCTATTCAATATTGCTTTAGAACCGTTAGCAATCTGGCTTAGAGACACAATTAAAGGAATCAGATTTGGATCTCAAAATTTAAAACTTTGTATATATGCAGATGATCTATTGATATTTTTAGAAAATGTATCACAGGAAATTCCTAATGTATTGAAAAGCCTGAATATTTTTAGTTCCTTTTCAGGCTATAAAATTAATTTAAAAAAAAATCAATTAACGTGGGTTAAGAAAAATAGTCGTACAAAGTTTACTCATCCTTTTAAAATTACAGAAACACTTAAATATCTGGGTATCTATATACATGTCAATCCAAAATTATGGTACCAACTGAATATACCTCCTCTTATTGAAAAAAACAAAACTGATCTAGAAAATTGGGTCTCGCTGCCCATTTCATTGTCTGCTCGTGTGAGTGTTATCAAGACAATTATATTCCCGCGTTTATTATATCCTTTACAGAATCTACCATCATTTATCCTTTCAGCTGATTTGTATAAATTATAAAGCTAGTTTACACTGTTCTTATAAGGATCTACCCTCTAATATCAAGGGACTGATAACTATAAAAAACATTATTAGAGCTTGGCAGAAATTTTGTATTTCTTTAGGAGTAGATCATTCTTTTTCCGAATTTCTCCCTATAATTGGTACGGTAGATTTTTCTCCAGGACATAGTCAGGCCGTATTCAAAAGATGGGCTGATAAAGGATTGATAAATATGTATCAGATTTTTTATAACAATGGATATATTTGTACATTTGAGTCTCTCGCCAACCAATTTGGCCTTCCTAGGAAGGACATGTTTGCTTACTTTCAGTTAAGGCACTATCTAAGTAGTCATACCTGGGAACTTAATCAGTGCTTAGCATAGTCTGATATAAAGAAATGTATTTTGAAATTTAGAATAGGACTACCCTCAATCTCTCTTATGTATGACATTATGCTGAACAAACAGAGTCTACTTGTTCTTGATAATATCTCTTCTATGGTCACGTGACTGCCCAAATCTGGAGGATGGAGAAATAGAATCAAGTTGTAGCCTGGTAAATAAATGTCGAATCCCATCTAGCTGGAAAGAATCACATCTTAAAATTATAAATAGGTCTTATATAACACCATTTAAACTCTCAAAAATGTTTGTATTGCAACCAGCTAATTGTCCTTGTTGTTCGTACCCTAAAGCAGATATATTACACATGTTTTACTATTGCCATAGACTGAAACAACTCTGGAAAAAATGATCTACTGTTGAAACCAGAAAATATTGTTTTCCTTAATATCCAACTTATAGATTCTCCTCTGAGGCTAAAGACATTAGCTTCAATTATTTTATCAACTAGACATCTTATAGCAAAAAATTGGAAAGCAAAAGCCGTCCCCTCCTTCTCAATGGTTATTCAGGAAGTACAAAATCAAATAATTTTTTAATCTTTCCATTTAAAACTAGCCAAAGAAAAAAAAAAAAATTATCTTAGATTGGTTACCTATAATAAAATCTTATTCACTTCATATCCAAAAACGAATATTATCCCCGTTTTTAAGTTCAGACAGTTTTGCAGATTTAGTACTACATGGTGAATTCCCGGCATCTTGAATCTCTTGCTATAGGGAACTGATTGAATAGGAATACAATTAGGTCACGTCTATAGGGGCTGGGGGGTAGGGATGGGACGGTGAGGTGTGTGTTTTTTTCTTTTCTCTTTCTCTCTTCCTTTCTCTTTTTTTCTGTTGATATGGAACACTATGAAAAGTTAAGCCAATCCGATGTATAGATTTCAATAAACTACGGGGGAAAGATGTAAACTAAAACAGTTTGTATTTATCATAAATTATGTTATTTTGCCCTGCGCGGCAGATTATTATGTGATCTGTTTGATTTCTATTTCTCCTAAATAAGTTAAGACAATCTGATATATTGATTTAAAAAAAAAAAAACGGAGGAAAGATGTAAACTAGAAAAGTCTCACAAAGTATCACAAATTATGTTATTTTGCCCTGCGTGGCAGACTATCATGTGATCTGTATGATTTCTATTTTTCTGTTGGCTTAAACAATGAAATAAATATATAAAAAAAAAAAAAAAGGAGCAGTAGTCTTAGTTATGACCGCTGCTTCTTAACTTATGTTTCCGGCGCGCCTGAAGGCTCAAGCGGAAACAGCTGCATTTGCAGCTTAGTAATATAGCCCCTAAGTGTTTCCAAATGAAAAACTCCAAAACATAAAAAAAAGCACTTCTAGTGTTTAACTCCCTTGCGGGGGTGAAACACATTAGTATAGGCAAGCTAGAGAAAAATACAAAACTGTTCTAATGCAGTAAAGCATTTTCTTATTGCAACTTTATGTGCCATTAAAGGGACAGTAAAGTCAAAATTACACTTTTGTGATTGACATAGAGCATGCAATTTTAGAAATAATAAATCTAGAGTAAACATTGGTAGGTTCATAGAACATTACGAGAGTGCACGTGCCTTTATTACTCTATGTCAGCAGTGTTTGCAACAATATATAACATTATTATAAACATTGTTGCAAAACTAAGAGAATGAAGCAAATTTGATAATATAAATAAAATAGAAAGTTTCTTAACCCTTTCTAGACGGTACGTATTTGTTACATCGGAACAAAGTTCTGAGGTAAACAAATAATTAAAAAATCAATATCCTGCAATCGTTCATACGATTGTGTGATTTCAATGATGGGATCGGGTCTGGGGGAGTGCCTATGATGCTAGGCATGCCCTCCAGCCCGCAATCCCAGTTAGGAAGCCGTTATGGCTTCAGTACAACCAAACGGTTGCCTAGCGCAGTTAGGACGGCATGGAACGTCCTAACGGTTGGAAGGGATTAAAGGGACATTAAACACTAAATAAATAATTGCTTGACTGATGTATTAAGAGCAAAGATTAGCCTGATAATAATTTGTAAATGTATTTTTAAAAATTATATTAGTTGTTTAAATATTGAAAAAATAAAGGTAAAGTTAATGTTCATAAAGCACTACTAGAGTGTGCAACCAATTACTGGATGGAATATAGCTGTGTCTGCACTTACATGTTTAACATGAATTAGAAAGCCCACAATATTCAGAATTATATTACTGGTATGGAGAAAAAAATAAAAAATGAAAGTATATTGCAAAGTTGTTTTACTGAATCCAGTTAAAGAATTTATATTAATTTATTGAGGTGTTTAATGTCCCTTTAAAATTGCATGCTCTATTTTAATCATGAAAGTATCATTTTGACTTTAACGTCCCCTTAAGGTTTACTCAGATACTTCTTCCCATGAAATTGTAGAAACATTTCTTGAAAAGTGCTTACAATTTGATTCATTACCAAAATGGAAAAATGTTCCCACACCATGCGTTTAAATAAACAAAATTGCTAGAAGAATCCTCATTTTTTTTATTCATTACTGGAACTCAAGTTTAGATTCATGTGAACAAGAAAATTACAGCACAATACTACTGACTTATAAAATAGAAAATAAATATAAGGAACATTAGTAATAAAGGAACAAAAGCAGAAATTTGATGTAATTAAGATAATCCTCTGCCAACAAATGACAGTCTGTGGGTGTATCCATATCAATGGTACTATACACTTGGTTATATTTGAATAGCTGTTTACTATGACCCTGGCATTGGTCTAGCAAAGAGAATAATTAATCTTTTCCGTAAGCATCAGCCAGCATTATATCCTGCTTATCATTTCTTAAATGTTTCATTTGCACGTCATCAAGATTACGATTATTTGTATTCTGCATCTGCTAAAAATCATAACTCAATTTGCACTTACTGGGGAAGTTACTGCTTTTGGAATATCCACAGCTGTAGATTTGGAAGGCATATTCTAATCAAGGCGATCTCATTAAGAAGGTAGGTATAAAACTCATCTATTGGATATTACTAAAAGACAGGGTTAATGTACAATGACATGTGTGTGTGTGTGTGACTGTGTATGTATATGTATGTGTGTGTGTGTATATGCATGTATGTATATGTATGTGTGTGTATGTGTGTGACTGTGTATGTATGACTGTGTATGTGTGTGTGTGTGTATATGTATGTGAATGTGTGTGTGTGTATGTGAGTGTGTATATGTGTATATGTATGTGTATTTGTGTATGTGTGTGTGTATGTGAGTTTGTTTATGTGTATGTGTGTGTGTATGTGTGCGTGTATATGTGTGTGTGTGACTGTGTATGTATGACTGTGTATGTGTATATGTATTTGTATGTGTGTGTGTATGTGTGACTGTGTATGTATGACTGTGTATGTATATGTATGTGAATGTGTGTGTGTGTTTGTGTGTGTGTGTATGTGAGTGTGTATATGTGTATGTATGCGTGTATATGTGTGTGTGTGTGTATGTGTGCGTGTATATGTGTGTGTATGTGTGTGTATGTGAGTATGTATGTGTATATGTGTGTGTATGTAAGTATGTGTGTTTATGTGTGTGTATATGTGTGTGTATGTGTATGTGAGTGTGTTTGTGTGTGTGTATATGTTTATATGTGTGCGTGTGTATATGTGTGTGTGGGTGTATATGTGTATGTGTGCGTGTATATGTGTATATGTGTGTGTATGTGTGTGTGTGTGTATGTGTGTGTGTATGTGAGTGTGTATATGTGTGTATGTGTGTGTGTGTGTGTGTATGTGTGTGTGTATGTGTGTGTATATGTGCGTGTATGTGTGTGTATATGTGTATGTGTGTGTGTGTGTATATGTGTGTGTATATGTGTGTGTATGTGTGTGTGTATGTGAGTATGTGTGTGTATATGTGTGTGTATGTAAGTATGTGTGTTTATGTGTGTGTATATGTGTGTGTATGTGAGTGTGTTTGTGTGTGTGTGTATGTTTATATGTGTGCGTGTGTATATGTGTGTGCGTGTATATGTGTGTGTATGTGTGTGTGTGTGTATGTGAGTGTGTATATGTGTGTATGTGTGTGTGTGTATATGTGTGTGTATGTGTGTGTATATGTGTGTGTATATGTGCGTGTATGTGTGTGTATATGTGTATGTGTGCGTGTATATGTGTATGTGTGTGTGTATGTGTGTGTGTATGTGAGTGTGTATATGTGTATGTGAGTGTGTATATGTGTGTGTGTGTGAAGGGGTTTTAGCAACAGTTTTTCAATAAAGTTTTTAGATATTGCCAGTTTATTGAGGGTAACAAAAGCTGTACATGCACTTTAGTATCATTTTATAATTCTGAAAAAGATTGTTATATAAAACTAAATGTACTGTTATCTAAGGTTTGGGAGGATTGAGACCTTTAGTTACAATATGCATCAAAAGTGAGATTTACATTTAAAAGCTTACTGAAAGTATTAGATTCACTACTAAATGAATATAAAAAGCAGTAATAGATTCCACTACTATTTTGTAATTAATGCCACAGTATTTTAAAATACTTTAGCCTAAAAACCTTCAAACAATAAAAGTTAATTTTGTTCAAAGCAAAGCAGAGCAAATTTACTGTAAAATACTATAACTTGTTTAGTACTATGACAACCAAAAAACAACCAAAAACTTGTTTAGTATTATGACAACCAAAAAATACTGAGAAAATGTGTATAAAACACTCTTGTGTAAACAATAATTAAATAACTCAAGTCAAAATTTAAACTTTCATTATTCAGATAGAGCATGCAATTTTAAACAACTTTCAAATTTACTTCCTATAAAAAAAGTGCAGTCTTTTTATATTTAAACTTTTTGAGTCACCAGCTCCTACCGAGCATGGGCAAGAATTCACACAATAAGCGTATATGCATTTGTGATTGGCTGATGGCTGTCACATGGTACGTGTATGCATTTGTTATTGGCTAATGGCTGTCACATGGTACAGGGGGAGTGGAAAAAGATATAACTTAAAATTGTCAGAAAAAAAATCTACTATTCATTTGAAGTTCAGACAAAGTGCTATTGCATTGTCTTGCTTTCTTGCATTTGTTGATTATGCAAATCTACTGTGTTGACTGGTCCTTTAAAGTGCATTGTTACATTCTACAAACAGAAATTGTAGTGATAATGCTGATTAATCATAAAACATTTGGTACTAAGAGACAATAATCATTAATAGCAAAGGGGATTTTTGAAGATAAATCAGTTGATCTGTTTTTTTTAAAGGCTTGAAATCAATCCTTTTATTATTGCATTTAAAATGTGTTAATTAAAACACGTTATTGAGCTAATTACAATGTACCTGGTAGAATTAATCCATTACAATAATGGATTAATTCTTCACCTGTTTCACGTTTTCTTTACTTATGGTTGGTGTAGAAATGATTTTATACTTTTAATTTAGTCATTTATTTTCCTGTTGAAAATTGTCACAGTAGGTGCTTTAAAAGTAGCATGTACTGTTTGACAAAATAATGTATGAAAAACTAGAAGTGTTATTGAAGTTTTATTTATGTGCTTAACCCCTGTATGTAGGTTAAGCACACTTCAGAACAACAATCCAATATTGCTCCAGAGCTGAACATGGATGGTGATTGGAGGCTACACAAATATGTCTCTTACCATTGGCTCGCTGAGCTGAACTTATTTTAACTATGTGTTTAACCCTTTGCAGGGGTTAATTACATAGTTATATGCAAGCAATAATGCATTGAGAACATGCTCTAACAAATTAGAGCATTTTAATTTCACTTCCAATCCTCTTTAAATTGAGGTAACAACACTGCAATTTGATATGCATTCATTTCAAACTGAGAGTTTTTAGCAGTGCCAGGTGCTGCCATGAAAACCCATGAAGTCCCCTGCAAGATGCATCTTTTCATATTACTTAAAATTTTCTATAAGAAGCAGCTCACAGAGCGCTTGTGTTTCAGGCTCTTTTATGAACATCATTCAGTGGTGACTGCATCATTAAGGTCTGTTAGGTGTCAGCAGATAGAACTTATAGATCTTTAATGAATATAAGCCAATAGCCCCAGTCTAATACACTAGAGCAGGGGTCATCAATTGTGGACCTCCAGAGGTTTCCGAAATTTATTTCCCATGATGCTCAGCCTGCATTTCAGCTGGCTAAGCATTATGGAAAATGTAGTTCCTAAACTTCTGGAGGACCACAATATAAGACCCCTGTACTAGAGTTTTCTATTCAAAAACGTTGTATCCAGCCTGAGTACATTTTGCCTTCCATTTACAAAACATTCCAACCCATTTAAAACAGTTCAAATTGGTTACATTGTCAGAATTATGAATACAGTATAACTAGAATACTTATTTTTGTTCAATTGGGTGTACTACAACAATAAGAAACAGGTATCTTCAGCCTTTTTGAAGAAGTTTCTAACTAGGGTTTCTGCACACCTACACCAAAGCAAAATTTGTGCAACCAATGGGGAAGTGAAATGGTGGTGATATTGACTGCCTAATGTGTCTAAGTGCAGGGTTTTTCATATTATTAACATCGGAACGTTTAATTGCAATGATAAATGTATATTTAGATTGTTGTATGAATCATGGGTACAAATTTCATAGTTTTAAAATTTTTTACTTGACATGTTTTTAATGTTTTATTGAATCAGGAAATGAATATTAATATAGAACATTAAAAAAAAATTGGTACAATCAAGATGTACAATACACAACAAACCAAAATAGATTCTCAAGAGATCAAGGGGTAGATTTACCAAGCAGCGGATGCTGCTATCTACCCCCGTACTTTTTGGCACGCTGGAAATGTAAGTTAAGAAGCAGCGGGCAATCAGCCCGATCGCATAAGATAGGGATGATTGACACCCCCTTCTAGTGGCCACGAATGTGCAGGAGTGTGAATGTGCAGGGGCGGCATTGCAAGTTTGGCCGCGAATGTGCATTGCACAAGCATTTCACTAGATCATGTCTGCCCGCATATTGATAAATCTACCCCCAAGACTGTTGGAATAAAAAGCCACTATAAATCTACATGATAGCCATTTTTATTAAAAAACAATTCTGTGGGGGCAGAGCCGGAAGCCGCCTTGAGTGCAGCATAATACGGAGCTCCGATGCACAAGATTCACAATCTTAGCTAAATCCTAACCATCCCTTCTGATATCTAATGGCACCATAGGGAAATCCACTCTACAGCATTAGGGGAGCATTTCGAGGTGTGAATAACCCTGACAAGCCTCTTGCATTTGACAACGACACGCTATCAAGCTGCGGCCTACATGCCAGATTATCTTCTGAGCCTACGCAATCTCGGCGCTACACCGCCCAACACCTGCTTCAAATTCACCAACGATAGTGGAAGCCACAGGCAATTACAGCCGACTTACATAACTCCGCCAGCAGCGGCTCCAGGAAACACTGCAGCTGAATTGAGGCATACTGGGAACTCTCAGCTGAACACATCCAGCTCGCAAAAAATCCAATCCAGTCTCCATATATGGCCAGGTGAGCTTCTTAACCTCCTACCTGCACTACATCCCTAAAGGCAGTTCAAGTCGATCACTCATACCCCACAAGAGACCTTACCGGGAACACTACAGATACTCCCAGGCCTCTATAAGCCATTTCAATAAGGTATACCCAGGATAAACAGGGAGAACTCCTTCAATCAATTATATCACAGGCAAGCTATACAGGGAGTGCAGAATTATTAGGCAAATGAGTATTTTGACCACATCATCCTCTTTATGCATGTTGTCTTACTCCAAGCTGTATAGGCTCGAAAGCCTACTACCAATTAAGCATATTAGGTGATGTGCATCTCTGTAATGAGAAGGGGTGTGGTCTAATGACATCAACACCCTATATCAGGTGTGCATAATTATTAGGCAACTTCCTTTCCTTTGGCAAAATGGGTCAAAAGAAGGACTTGACAGGCTCAGAAAAGTCAAAAATAGTGAGATATCTTGCAGAGGGATGCAGCACTCTTAAAATTGCAAAGCTTCTGAAGCGTGATCATCGAACAATCAAGCGTTTTATTCAAAATAGTCAACAGGGTCGCAAGAAGCGTGTGGAAAAACCAAGGCGCAAAATAACTGCCCATGAACTGAGAAAAGTCAAGCGTGCAGCTGCCAAGATGCCACTTGCCACCAGTTTGGCCATATTTCAGAGCTGCAACATCACTGGAGTGCCCAAAAGCACAAGGTGTGCAATACTCAGAGACATGGCCAAGGTAAGAAAGGCTGAAAGATGACCACCACTGAACAAGACACACAAGCTGAAACGTCAAGACTGGGCCAAGAAATATCTCAAGACTGATTTTTCTAAGGTTTTATGGACTGATGAAATGAGAGTGAGTCTTGATGGGCCAGAAGGATGGGCCCGTGGCTGGATTGGTAAAGGGCAGAGAGCTCCAGTCCGACTCAGACGCCAGCAAGGTGGAGGTGGAGTACTGGTTTGGGCTGGTATCATCAAAGATGAGCTTGTGGGGCCTTTTCAGGTTGAGGATGGAGTCAAGCTCAACTCCCAGTCCTACTGCCAGTTTCTGGAAGACACCTTCTGCAAGCAGTGGTACAGGAAGAAGTCTGCATCCTTCAAGAAAAACATGATTTTCATGCAGGACAATGCTCCATCACACGCGTCCAAGTACTCCACAGCGTGGCTGGCAAGAAAGGGTATAAACGAAGAAAATCTAATGACATGGCCTCCTTGTTCACCTGATCTGAACCCCATTGAGAACCTGTGGTCCATCATCAAATGTGAGATTTACAAGGAGGGAAAACAGTACACATCTCTGAACAGTGTCTGGGAGGCTGTGGTTGCTGCTGCATGCAATGTTGATGGTGAACAGATCAAAACACTGACAGAATCCATGGATGGCAGGCTTTTGAGTGTCCTTGCAAAGAAAGGTGGCTATATTGGTCACTGATTTGTTTTTGTTTTGTTTTTGAATGTCAGAAATGTATATTTGTGAATGTTGAGATGTTATATTGGTTTCACTGGTAAAAATAAATAATTGAAATGGGTATATATTTGTTTTTTGTTAAGTTGCCTAATAATTATGCACAGTAATAGTCACCTGCACACACAGATATCCCCCTAAAATAGCTATAACTAAAAACAAACTAAAAACTACTTCCAAAACTATTCAGCTTTGATATTAATGAGTTTTTTGGGTTCATTGAGAACATGATTGTTGTTCAATAATAAAATTAATCCTCAAAAATACAACTTGCCTAATAATTCTGCACTCCCTGTATGCTAATTATTATTATTATTATTCATTATTTATAAAGCGCCAACAGATTCCGCAGCGCTGTTCATAGGTAACAAAGATAAAAGGACAGTACAATATGAGACAACAGACAAAATTTAACAAACAAATACAGGAGGAATTGGGAGCCCTGTTCCCGTGGGAACTTACAATCTAAATGGGTAGGAGGGTGAGAAACAGGAGGTGGGCACTGCAAAGGTGGGAATGATGTTAGTGTGAAGTTAGATGAGGGCAACTATTAGGCAAGTGGAATTCATTAGTTACTGATTTGGTTATAGGTTTCCCTGAACAGGAAGGTCTTTAGGGATCGTTTAAAGGAGGAGAGGTTGGGGGACAGCACGAGGAAGTGCGTTCCAGAGGGTTGGTGCCACACAAGAGAAGTCCTGTAGCCTAGCATGAGAGGAGGTGATGGTAGAAGAGGTAAGGAGTAGATCGTTGTTGGATCTTAGGGGACGGGCTGGAGTATATTTGTTGATGAGTGAGGACAGGTATGGGGGGGCTGCATTGGTAAGGGCTTTGCAGGTCAAAGTGAGAATTTTGAATTTAATTCTGCTGTGAATGGGGAGCCAGTGAAGGGACTCACAGAGGGGTGCGGCAGATACAGAGCGTCAGGAGAGGTGGATTAGCCTAGCAGAGGCATTTAGGATGGATTGAAGGGGGGAGAGGTGGGAGAGAGGAAGGCCAGTTAGTAGGTTGTTACAGTAGTCAAGCCGGGAAATTACTAGGGAATGGATTAGCTGTTTAGTAGTTTCAGCACTCAGAAAAGGACGAATTTTGGAGATATTGCGTAGGTAGTTGCGACAGGATGAAGAGAGCGATTGGATGTGGGGTATGAAGGACAGATTGGAGTCGAGTGTAACTCCAAGGCAGCGGACTTGGGGTGATGGGGAGATAGTGGTGTCACCGACAGTGATAGTAAAGTTAGAAACTGGAGTAGAATTAGTTGGGAGGATTAGAAGAAGCTCAGTCTTGGACATGTTGATTTTTAGGTGGTGAGAGGCCATCCAGGAAGAAATGCCCGATAAGCAGCCGCTGATGTGGGAAAGGACAGATGGAGAGAGTGCAGGGGTGGATAGGTAGATCTGAGTATCATCAGCATAGAGGTGATAGTTGAAGCCATAGCTACTAATAAGTTTTCCCAGTGAGGAAGTATAAATAGAGAAGAGTAGAGGGCCTAGAACAGAGCCTTGAGGTACTCCAACAGACAGAGGCAGTGGAGAGGATGAGTCACCAGCAAATGAGACAGAAAAGGACCTATTAGAGAGATAAGAGTGGATCCAGGAGAGGGCAATGTCACAGAGCCCAAGGGAGCTGAGAGTCCGTAAGAGGAGGGGATGGTCAACAGTGTCAAAGGCAGCAGACAGGTCAAGTAAGATAAGTATAGAATAGTGGCCATTGTTTTTAGCAGAAAGAAGATCGTTAGTAACCTTGGTGAGGGCAGTCTCAGTTGAGTGTTGGGGACGGAAGCCAGATTGCAGGGGTTCAATCAATAAGTTGGAGGATAGGAAGTGTGTTAGGCGATCGAAAACTAGTTTTTCCAGGACTTTAGAAGCTAGCGGAAGTAGTGATATGGGGTGGTAGTTTGCAGGAGAATTGGGGTTGAGGGAGGGTTTTTTGAGGATGGGGGTGACCTTTGCATGTTTGAAGGATGATGGAAATGAACCAGTAGTAAGGGATCGGTTGAATATGTGAGTAAGAGCTGGGGTGAGGGTAGAGGACAGAGAGGGTATTAGATGTGAAGGGATAGGGTCAAGGGGGCATGTAGTGATACCTTAATAATACTAAGGCTACAATATATGAAAAAAACAAACTGCACTTGGCACTCTTCATCTGCATACTTTTAAAGGATATAAGACATAAAAGAGATATTAAAATAGACACGGTCAACCCATATATTACCATTCCTTCATATAACCTAATATTCATAACACAGGACCTTTCCACCACAGTTCAAATCTAGAAGGAACTGCGTTGCTGCATACCACCTTGAGTGAGATATCACCCACCAACCACCTGATTATCCACACACACTGTGGTTCATATAAAGGCTTACATCCCTTGCACATAACTGAAGATGGTAACTAGGAGAACTCTAAAAAATGACAAACCTACTAAACAAGTTCTATCCAAAACGTCAACATTCTCCTCTTTTTTGCAACATACCGACAGCTCACGCAGCTCACCTCCCACAAACAAAAAAAATGAACACCCAACTTCTGTGATCTCTCCAGAAACACAAGATTTACTAGAAAAAAACAGATCCTCAACACTTATTAGCTGCTATTCTTCAAGATCTACCTTCAAAGAAGGATAAAGTAGATATTATTTGTACCTGTATTAGAGAAGAATTGGCCACCATGAAGCAGGCTATTCATACACTGAACATTCAAGTTGAATCCTTAGAATCAAATCAAGATTCTATCACAGAAGACGTGTGTCTCCTGGAGGAACAAATGGCTACACAGAAAGAAACATTGGATCTACTACATGAAAAAAATCGAAGACTTGGAGAATAGGAGCAGACAAAAGAATTTATAGATCAGAGGAGTCCCTGAGTCTGTATTGCCTAGGGATTTTTCAGTGTATATACAATCCCTATTCTCCTACATACTTCCCATACTTCTCCCTATTCTTCCCATACAACAGACATCCCGTGGGTTAGAGCACACAGGTCTCTCAGACTAAAACCACCTAATACAGCACCCCCCAGGGATATTATTATCCATTTCAAGAACTTCCAGGAAAAAAAGATGATCCTAATGCAATCTCGGAGAACACAGCCAGTTCGCTTTCGAGGAACTGTACTTCAGTTCTTTCAAGATCTCTCACCTAAAACCCTTCAAAGATGGAAAGAGTTTTCAAACCACACGACAATCTTATGGCAAAAAAGGATACCATATCGTTGGGGTTTCCCCACTCACCTATGTACCCTTCAAAATAATTCCTGTATCATCTACAAATATCCAGAGGATATTGCCAAATTTTGCTCCACTATATTCATAGACCCTCCTGCAGAACATTACGCACACTCAACTCCAGCTAGATTGAAGTGATCTAACTCCCCAACTACTTCCTGGCAGACAGTAAATCACAAAAAATGAAAATCTTCTGAGGTAAAATCACCATGCCACAATGTACCTGGTCCCAGCTCACCCCTTTCTCAGGACTCAGATAGATCCAGGTCTCCATGACCAAGAGAATCATACAGACCTCGATGAATACCCTTGCTGCTGTTTTACTGTACCGGCAAGTATATTTAAGTCACACTGACTGTTTCACAACCAGATGATACTTTTGTTTTTCGCATTATGCAATTGTAGAAACGAAAAATGCAGGTATACATTGTTATTACCTTTTCAGATAGCTTCCCCTAAGTTAAGTTAGGCTTGCATAAACTTATACACCTATGGTTACCTGGTCACTCCACAACACAATGTTATATAGGATTTAGTTAGTATTTTTACCCCAGAACAGAAATATTACCCATATGTGATCTTAAGTGCCTTACTCCCCTTCCGTCATTTCTCTCAACAATGCCCTATATTAGGAAGAGAGATTCTTGTTACTATTTAATTAGTTCTCTGTTATTATTATTGTTTTTATATCGTAATTGTTTTACTTGTTCCTTTTCATACTCAATCTCTTGTCAAAAAAAATTGGTTATCGTTTATTGCAATGTAAGGATCTCATATTCTCAAATGTGCTGGTTCATTACTATCTCCACCACACCATTATTAAGACATGGCTCAAATGACACCTTTTCCTCCACACACCCTCGTGATAATGACTAAAAACTGATCAGGGTCTCAATTCTCCCCATAAACGTTCAAAAGCCCTCTCAGATATAAATAAAAGAAATGTGGACACTCAGACGTCAAACTCCAAGTGTCCTGACTAGATTCACCTAGAGACCCTTACCTTTGGAAATTGGACAATTCCCTCCTCAACAACCCAAACACTCTAGACAGCTTAAACAACACTATCATTGAATATTTTAATCTAAACTCCCCCACAATGGACAGCAAGTTCACACTCTGGGAGGCACATAAATGTGTCCTAAGAGGAGAATTCATTAATTTCAAAGCCCAACACACAAAATCACACCGCAAAAAATATGAAGAACTATCTAACACATATGTTACTTTAGACTATGTGCATAAACAATCCCCACTAAACAACACAATCTTAGAACAACTGGCAAAAGCTAGGAAGGACCTAGATTAATTTCTCAACATAGAATACCAAATACTCTGCACGCCACTAAAACAAATAGTATGTTTTACTATGAAAGTAATAGATCATGAAAGTTATTGGCCAGAACCTTACAAAAAGAAAAGACTTAAATCTTACATATATACGAACTCCGCCCACTGCTGGATAAAAAAACAACTCTCAACACTACACAAGATATTCTCAACTCTTTCCACACCTACAATACTAAACTCTACAACCTCTCACCCCATCCATCACTCATCCACACAAACGATAACAAATGCCAAGTTCCCGAATTAACATCAGAACAATCCACTAACCTGACATCTCTTATTGCCACTCCAAAAATTCTAGCTGCCATAAAAACCCTAAATACAGGGAAAAGCCCAGGCCCTGATGGGTTCACTGCCAAATATTACCAAACATTTGCCCTGTTACTATCACCCTACCTATCGGCACTCTTTAATGAAGTCAGTTCAAACAATCCATTTCCCCCCTCAATGTTAGAGGCACACATAATAGTGCTCCCCAAACCCACGAAACCCGCAACAACTCCAGCAAACTTTCGTCCCAATCTCACTTTTAAATATAGATATAAAACTATATGCAAAAATTTTAGCTAACCATATCAATTCTATTTTACCCTCCATTATACACAATAATCAAGCAGGCTTTACACCTAATAGAGAAGAGAGAGACAACACTATCAAAATAATAAATCTGATGGAATATGCGAAAACTCACTAACTTCCCTCAATTTTTGTGTCCATGGACACGGAAAAAGCCTTTGATAGGCTCAATTGGCTATTTCTAAAGTGCTCCCTATTCAAATTCGCCTTTCACCCTGACTTTATAAGCAAAATATTTTCATTATACCAAAGCCCACATGCTAAAATAAGACTAAATGATTCCATATCCCAACTATTTTCAATTTCAAACGGAACAAGAACAGGGATGCCCGCTTTCTCCTCTCCCTTTTGTAATTGCAATGGAAACACTAGCATCTACAATCAGACAATCCCCTGAAATACATGGCATCATGATCTCCCAAATGAACTATAAAATCACTTTATACGCTGACGATGTATTCCTTACCCTAACTAACCCAACTAGGTCTATCCCAGCCCTTCTTACTATCCTTGAAGAATATGGTATACTGTCCAATTTTAAAATAAATATAACTAAATCGGAACTACTCAGCATTTCGATATCTCCTGTAAAAACACTTTTTTAATAACGTCTATACTGTTAGTAACAATCACACCAGTGCGAGTGAGAAATACATTCAGAAATTAAATATGAAATCACGCCATTTATAGATGTTGTTGTTCTGGACTGCCTATATATGACTGTCCATCCTGTCAAGATACATATGGCATTCATATGGATACTGAGGGTGTATTGTGATGACAATAGGTGAATGTCCCTTGCCGAGTGAAGAAAGGGGTTCCATGAATAGAGCTTTGCTGTATCCTTAAGAGGTGGGAATGGGCTATTGTAGGTATCAGTTTCAGGATACCTACCTGCTTCAATTTCAAAAACAGGTGGTTAATCCATTGAAAAGTCCTTTTCAGTAGCTTTCCGGTTGAAAATAATACTGACACAGCTGTTTTTTTAATTACTGGTATGATATTGCATTGTAATCACTCGGCTCCAAATTTGGCCAATACAAAAAATTCATTTTCAGGAAGACCGATAGCCAATATACCTGTATTAGCTATATAGATGAATGCAGTATTTCTAGCGGCAAAGGCAAAGTTGTTCTCCAGTTCAAGAGTGCTAATATTTGTAATCCATTTAATATAAAAGCTCATGGTTTATATCACACTCTAAAGAGATTGTTAGTCACAATGGTGTATGCATGTATGCTTTATAGCATTAGCTAAAGTATTGCTATCAATAATTTGCTTGATTATATAACAAATAAAGCAATAGAACTTCATGTTTCATAGACACAAGCTTTGTGTTTCTCTATGCTCAGTGACTGTGTGACATTCTGAAAGGGGAATTATAGAGACAAGCGGAGGAAAATAAAATCTGTGTATCTAATGTATCATGCAACAGTTGCTGTTATCAGCTATAACACATTGTTCCTGTTTTTATTTTATAACAGGAAGTAGAGATCAGGATTTATTTGACCACAGCTTTTATACTGCACATGGGGATTTCATTTGGTAAATACAATGCTCTTTTTCTTCATTTCTGGTCCAGACACATGGATAATGTATCCTAAACTTGTTGATCACTGCGTTTAATCAACTTAAAGGGACACACTACTATCATAAAAATAAAATAATCTATTTCCAGTATTTCATGATCACATATTATTTTTAAACAAATACACTTAAAGGGACCGTCAACACCAGAATTTTTGTTGTTTAAAAAGATAATCCCTTAATTACCCATTCCCCAGTTTTGCATAACCAACACATTTATATTAATACAAGTTTTAACTCTGTAATTACCTTGTATCTATGCCTCTGCAAACTGCCCCCTTTTTTCAGTTCTGACAGACTTGCATTTTAGCCAATCAGTGCTTACTCCTAGGTAACTTCATGTGTGTGAGCTCAATATTATCTTTATGGAACACATGAACTAATGCCCTCTAGTGGTTAAAAACTGTCAAAATGCATTCAAATTAGAGGCGACCTTGAAGGTCTAAGAAATTAGTATATGAACCTCCTAGGTTTAGCTTTCAACTAAGAATAACAAGAGAACAAATCAAAACTGGTGATAAAAGTAAATTGGAAAGTTGTTTAAAATTAGATCCCCTATTTGAAAGTTTATTTTGGACTTGACTGTCCCTTTAATTTGCTATCACCTAGATTACGAGTTTTGCGCTAAACAGGGTGCGAAACTATCGTCCCCCCGACATTGTCGATACCTAAATAAAGTTATTAACCCCTAATCTGCTGCTCCCGACATCGCCAACACTAATAAACATTAATAACCATTATTCCGCCGCTCCCCAAAATCGCCACCACTAAATAAACCTATTAACCCGTAAACCTCCGGCCTCCCAATCTCCACAACTAAATAAACCTATTAACCCCTAAACCACTGGCCCCCCACATCGTAAAACACTAAATTAAATTATTAACCCCTAAACCTAACACCTCCCTAACTTTAAATTAAAATTACAATATAACTATATTTAAATAAATAAAAACTTACCTGTGAAATAAACCTAACATTAAACTATAAATTAACCTAACATAACTATTCTAATAAAATAAAAAAAAATACCAATTAAAAAATCAAAATTAGAAATTTAAAAAAACCTAACATTACAGGAAAAATTAAAAAAATCTAAAATTACAAAAAATAATAAACTCTAAATTGCGAAAAATAAAAAACACTAAGCTTACAAAAATAATAAACGAAATTTTTAAAAATAAAAACAATTAAACCTAATCTAATAGCCTTATAAAAATAAAAAAGCCCCCCCAAAAATAAAAACACCCCCTAGCCTACAATAAACTACCAATAGCCCTTAAAATAGCCTTTTGTAGGGCATTGCCCTAAGTTAAACAGCTCTTTTACCTGTAAAACAGTAACAGTAAAACCCACCACCCAACCAACCCCCCAAAACCTTGCATTGAAGCTTTAGTGTACGGTGGGGAACGTATGAAGAGGACGCACCGCGCTGGATGTCTTCGCTCCTGTGACCTGGATGAAGATTTCTCGTTGCCTGGATGGAGATGGATATCCGGACTTCAGGAACCATGAGTAGATATTCTGGGGTTAGTGTTAGGTATTTTTTATATTTTTTGGAGTGTTTTTTTTTCAGATTAGGGTTTGAAAAATATGAAAAAGAAGTAAATGCCCTTTTAAGGGCAATGAAAAATAGCTGCATGGCCTTTTTAGGGCAATGCCCATAATAATGCCCCTTTAGGGGCAATGGGTAGCTTAGGTTTTTTTTAGAGTTAGGTATTTTTATTTTGGGCGGTTGGTTGGGTGGTGGGTTTTACTGTTGGGGGTATTTTATTTACAGGTAAAAGAGCCATTTAACTTAGGGTAATGCCCAACAAAAGGCAGTTTTAAGGGCTGTTGGTAGTTTATTGTAGACTAGGGAGTGTTTTTATTTTGGGGGGGCTATTAGATTAGGTGTAATTGTTTTTAGTTTTGATAATTTTGTTTATTATTTTTTGTAAGTTTAGTGTTTTTTATTTTTCATAATTTAATGTTTATTATTTTTTGTAATTTTAGATTTTTTTATTTTTCTCGTAATGTTAGGTTTTTTAAATTTGTAATATAGATTTTTAATTGGTAGTTTTTTTAATTTTATAGAATAGTAAGGTTAGGTTAATTTATAGTTTACTGTTTGGTTTATTTTTATTTCACAGCTAAGTTTTTATTTATTTAAATATAGTTATATTGTAATTTTAATTTAAAGTTAAGGGGGTGTTAGGTTTAGGGGTTAATAGTTTAATTTAGTGTTTTGCAATGTGGGGGGCCGGTGGTTTATGGGTTAATAGGTTTATTTAGTGGCAGCAATGTGGGAGGCCGGAGATTTAGGGTTTAATAACTTTATTATTAGGGGTTCATAGCTTTATTATAGTGTCAGCAATGTCGGGGGTGGCAGATTAGGGGTTAATAAGTGTATTTAATAGTAGCGATGTGGTTGGGCGGCGGATTAGGGGTTAATAAGTTTAATAGTGTTTGTGATACAGGAGGGCAGTGGTTTAGGGGTTACTAGGTAGATTATGGGTGTTAGTGTACTTTGTAACATTTTAGTTATGAGTTTTGTGAAACATTTTTGTTACACAAAACTCATAACTACTGCTCTCAGATGGCGGTATGGATCGTGTCGGCGCTATGAAAATCCCACACAAAAACTTCATTTTTGTAAGTGTGCTTGCTGTATAGCTATACCGACACAACTCGTAATAGTGCGTTACTGCCATTACGCTGAAATTTACATTTTTTCAGCGTTAAAAGCCGTAATGCAAAACTCATAATCTACCTGATAGTTCTTTATAATATGTAGAAGAAAATTGTGATAAGGGACAGGGCAGGCAGATTAGCTACAGAAACACAGGCAAGATACAGAAAGGTTCACAGCTGTGCATGGGGTGAAGGTGGCTCCAATAATAGGGTGAGAAAGCAGTGTTCATCGCATGGTGTGTACATATTTGTTATTTATTATAGATTGAGACTTTGCCAATTGTAGGGTACATTAACCTTTTTAAGTTCTATGAGTTAATAATTTTTATATACTGGTACAGTTCCTAGCTAAATATAGCGCCCTCCTGTATTGGTGATTAGAAGCAAAGTCCACTACTATCTCCCCCAATGTTTATAAAGGTTGCTAAATTTTGCAGAGAGCACAGGGGCTGTGCAGTGAGATATTTCAGACAGATGTTTCCAGCTGTTCTGGCTGACCTGTACTCTCTGCCTCCCTATGTTTCAGGGAAGACCCATCTTATTCTAACCATAATGCCACCACATATGTTCCCTACTATGAAGCCCAAAGTAAGCAGCCGAAAATAAATAAATACACATATTAAAAAAAATTATTTAATGCACCCCCCTTGCAGGGGCGCACTTAGGCGTTCACCTAGACTGCCTCTATTGTAGCACCAGCCCTGCAGGAGGTTGTTCCTTAAACTCAGCTGGTAGCTCATAGAGGTCCATTTATTAAAGCTTCAATCCTTAATCTGGCTGTATCAGCATGTCAAAATCCATGCCTAATTCAGCTTTCAGATTTACAATGTGTATTCATGTCTTATTTATTTTCCATATTTTCCTCCTGTACTAAGCGAGATACGATGAAGGGCTAGATTATGAGTGGAGAGCTAACGGTTGCATGGGAGCAAGATCAGGTTTTTTGTTTTTTGCGTGCATTGGAAATAGCACGTGTATTACAAGTTGGAAGTAAACACGTTCGCTTGAGCACAATTTACGCTCATCTGGTTAACAGGAATTGAGAGCTTGCGTAAAGGGTAGGGGAAGAAAAAAAGTTACATTAAACACATCATAAATACACTTAAAAGTACAGTTACACTCATAGAAACACTATGGGCTCGATTGATCAAGCCCTTCGCCTCTCTGCGACTGCAGTTTTTCCCAAGAGAACCTGCAGTCACAATTTATCAAACAGTGGTCATGAAACCTCTTAGGTGGAGAATTTTAATCTCCTCGATCTCATCCGCCTGGCGAGATTGACAGCTCCTGCCCACGCATGATTGGCTGTGCGCGGGCACGGGCGGTATTGCACGCGAGTGCAAAATAGCACTTGCATGCAATGTTAAATTCTGCCAGTGGAATCATATCTACCAGAGGTGAGCTGGGGCGGACAGGGGCACATATGTACGCCCCTTTCCACCATAGCTTGATAAATCAAGCCCTATATATAGGCTACCAGCGTAATTCGGCTCTATTTGGAGACAGATATCTTCGTGTGAAAGTGCAAGACACAAAGATCTCGATTTTCACAGATCTTTGTGTGGTGTACTTTCACATGAAGACATCTGGCTCCGAATAGAGCCGAATGATGCTCGCAGCCAACATATTCGGCATTCGTTGCAACAATTGCACATGTCTACTAAATAGTGCATTAACCTAACAATATGACAGGCTCTGCTGCATTAACGTGTTAGAGAATTCAATGCCCATATTGATCAGTTTATTAAAATAACGTGTACAGTGACTAGAATTTTATAGCGAGACATTGGAGAGAAGAAGCTCCTACGTGGAATGAAGTACTAAGATGAAATTTTTTGTAATATGTCAGAGCAAGCTGCATAGCTGCAAGATAAAGTAGTGGTCTTTCATAAGGTGCGGTTTTATTGGATTACTCATGATGCAAGATAACTGTTAATAATTTACACCACGAGTCATTAGAAATTAATGGTTTTATCCATCCATATTTAAATATTCATATTATATATATTTGCCAACCAATATAAATTGTAATTACAGAAGGGTGAAGGTAGATCAAATGGAGCAGCATCCCTCCCCCTCTTTCTTTCATGTGAAATTGTTAATATAATCATGAAGGTCTCACGTTATCTAAACATGGAGCAAGTAATACATTATTTTAAATAGGTGTCAATAGGTAACATGAGATATCCTATATTGTATATTGGGAAAAGAATTACCATACACGTGAGATACGTTTATATACTTGTTGAATTGTTTATTCTGTATTATTGAAAAAATACTAATAAAAAATATTTCAAAATAAAATAATAGTTAATTTCTGTCATCTAATCCTTATGTTTTGCTTAAAATTGAGGGTGTTTGCCTTCTCCCTTCGTTACTGTTTGATTTGCAACAGTACTGAGGTGGCAATTATGCATTGATCTTGATAGAATCACAAAAGATGTTAATCTGTTCATGACCGATGGTAATTAATGCATTGACGCATACATTTAATATGCTTTGTTGGTGACACTATGCAAAACAAATAACAAGTAAAGGTCAGGCAAACATAGTTCACACTTTATTAAGTAAAAAGGCAAGCAATAGAAGAGATACACATTATTATTTAGAGAAAAAAAGTGATTAAATTATCATAATTATATTTATTTACAGGTATAATCCCGTGACATAACCCAGCCATGATAAGGTTTAGAGAGGCATTCATTTTTCTCAGGTATTAAATATATTTTTTCAGGGGTATAGGTCCCAACTATGCATAAAGGCTTGTGGTTTAAAAGCCGAAACACGTAGAAGATAACCAGCTCCAGCTTATAGCTCATAATTCCTAAATCAACTGGCCAGTTTATGTGAACATAAATGCTCCCAAGACCGTCCCACTGTAAGTACGGATATAATTACATCTGACGATAGGAGCACTATTCAAAGTGGATTACCTGTATAAGGTGAAAACTGAACCTGCTGTATACAAAGAGATCAGCCTAAGGATTGGTTCCCATGAAGTCCAGCTACATCTGGCAGAGATTTTGAAGATGCCGCTACAATTTGAGCAAGCCTGGTTAAAGCAGGGCAAGAGATTTTGAATCCCCTGACGTTCACAAGTTGAAACAAAATACACAGGGGGAAAGAACTCTTTTATTACGAACACCCCACAGATAGGTACCATCTTGAAATTCATTGGAATTAGCTCTTAACAAAGCTGTATCTGCAACTCTTAACATTATAACACAATAGCATTATTTATCACCGGTACACCACCACCGCAACTTATGAGTACTTGCCACTTCTTGTTTGGACTCAGCCATCTTTTAATCTCATCTAATGTTATTTGATTTTGTTATTTTAAAAGTCATTCATATAGAGATTCACCATTCAACATTGTACATTCTACAGAAGTAACGATCTTCACTTTTACATTTTTTATATATAATTAATAAATGTTCCATTTTATTCACTCAGTTATTTTGTGTTCTTTGTGATAATATCACTGGCTTATTTATAATATAATTGGCCTATTTGTGATAATTATTTTTGGTCCATTGGTGCAATTGTGAAAATACTATTACCCAACCAGAATTTGTGCTATTAGCCACAGCAAGGATATTGGGAATTACTTTTCTAGACAGATAGCCGTAGGCGCCACCTCCAAACCCCCCCCCCCCTTTTTCCCATTATGCATAAGTCCTAGTGGGTGCATTATGGGTAGGGGGAATATAAAAATATGAATGTATTATTATATGGTTAAAATTTCTTCAACTTTCAAGACATACTGTAGTTCATATATAAATACAGAAACAATTTATTTTACTAAAGGGGAAATTTAATGAGTGAATGGTAAGCATGTTTTAATATCTCATTCGTTTATTTCAGAGTTGACTCTGATACTTTCAATAAAAGTGTTATGCAAACAAAAGACACATGCAATTGTATTGCTGATGTTACAGTACATCAGTTCTTCCTTTTTGTTCTTCCAACCTAATTAAATTAGCCATCTTTAAAAGAATCCTTGTCCTAGCCTTTAACCCCTGTAGTGTAAAGGTGGCACACAGTCATCCTTGGAATAATACTCAGAGTGCAAAGGATGGCAATGTGTCACCCTCTTGACGAGAGAGCACTTTAGGAGAGGATCCCCCACCAGATATACCTCCAGTTGTTTATGAGGTGGCCAAGCAGTTTGGCATCCCTGGGTGAATTTGTGCATGCTGATTTGCTTAGAAGAAAGGTATTGGATGAGCATTTAATTCAGCTCATCCAATGCACTACTGGAATAAATCTGTAAGCATCTGGTGAGCCAATGACAAGAAATTTGTCATAGTGGTTGAACTGTAGTATGCGTGGGCAGGTCCACAATGGGAGATGCACTACCATGGGTATGCAATAGGTGTGTCATGGTTGGGGCTGTGTGATGTTTGTGCATTTTGTGGGTGGAGTGGAGTTGAAAAAACACGTAACTGCTATCAATTTATTTTTCTATATTAACATTTTTTCATGGTAAATGTACAGAAATTGTAGTAAATATGGTGTCAGTTGCATATATGTTCAATAAATAAACGCGTTGAGGTTTTGTGTGTGAAGTCCCTGTGAGTACCGTATTGTGGAGGTGGAGTTCTCATGTCGCTCTTTTGCTGGGTGGGGGGACGTCACACGCTGGCGAGTGATATACCACAAAACAGATAGAGGACTCTGATTACCTGGTACACGGCTTCAGTCCCAAGGGAGATAGAAGTTTTACTTCTGATATTCACATTTGTTTTCTATGTTTGTGAGTAGTTTGAATAATATATATTATATTTTGTGTATTTGATTTTACACTGTTTTGGGCTCTTTGATTTTGCAATTTAGATTTCTTCTATTGTGAATTGCTTCCATTGGCTGGAGGACATACAGCCTTCTAAAAAGCAGCAGCATCAAGCTAGCCTGATTCTTCTCCATTGGGCCAAATTATCAAGCTCCGAATGGAGCTTGGTGCCCCTGTCTCCATGCAAGCCTTCAGGCTCGCCGGAAACAGAAGTTATGGAGCAGCAGTCTTAAGACACCCCCTGGTAGCAGACAATTTGCTACGAATCTGCAGGGCGGCATAGAAACAGCAATTCCCAAGAACTGCTTGTGCAATGTTAATGCTGACAGTGAATGCTGTCGGCATTCATCGATGTATGTCGGACATGATCCACGAGCAGACCATGTCGGACAGACCGATGATAAATCGGCCCCCATGAATGAACTGAGATGTAATGTAATAAAAGTGTATGATTAGAAGAAATAATAACATTACACTAAGGGCCTTACTCAATAATGTATGAAAAAAGAAAACATAATGGAAATACTAATAAAGGAGATAAAATATGTCCATAAATGACAAATGTTGTAGTACTCATATAGAATTGTAAATTTTCAAAGAAACTTATTCCCCTAAACTAAAGCCTCTGAAAATTTGTGTTTTACATTGAACAGCCTAATGAATTTAGATTGTGAGGCCCATTTATCAAGCTCTGAATGGAGCTTGAGGGCCCGTGTTTCTGGCGAGTCTTCAGACTCGCCAGAAACGCAAGTTAGGGAGCTGCTCCATAACCTGTCCGCCTGCTCTGATGAGGCGGACAGAGATCGCCACAATTCAACCCGGTCGAGTATGATCGGGTAGATTGACACCTCCCTGCTGGCGGCCGATTGGCCGCGAATCTGAAGGGGGCGGAGCTGCACCAGCAGTTCACAAGAGCTACTGGTGCAATGCTGAATACGGAGAGCGTATTTCTCTCCGCATTCAGCGATGTCTGTCGGACCTGATCCGCACTGTCGGATCATGTCCGACAGACATTTGATAAATAGGCATCTGTTACTGCAATTTATATAACACAATACACAGGATAGCCACAGGGCCGGATAGGCACCAAAAGCTGAATCGTCCCTCCCCACACCGATGTTCCGGCTATTTAAAGGGACAGCTTACTCAAAAAAATGATCTCCTTAAATTTGTTCCCAATGATCCACTTTACCTGCTGGATTGTATTAAATTGTTTACAAGTATTTCCTTTACCCTTATATTGACATTTGAAATAGTTGATTTAGCCTGTGGTATCCCCACCTATTCTGGAAGTTTTTGGCCTTAGGGCCAAGCATAAATAAGATGTGTAAACACAGCCAACAGAAGAAATTACTCTACTAGTGTGGTATAGAAGAGATAAGGTAATAAAATTATAATTTTCCATTGTTCTCTCCAAGTATTAGTAATTGGTTTACAGACAGATATAATATAAAGAAACAGTTATATGTCAACAATGTGATAAAGTAACGAGATCTGATTAAACCTACAAGCTCAACCCATTTTTTAAGGTTGTGGCTTCACAAACACAAAACCAGCTAATTCATATACACAAATAAACCTTAAATGCAATCTGAATATTACACACAGTTCTGCATATTACATACACACCTCTGCATATTACACCAAGTGCCATCAATGTATATTACACACATCTCTGCATTAAACACACAGTGCAATGTCTTCATATAACACACACCTCTGTATATTACACCCAGTGCCATGTATGTATATTACACACACCTCTGCATATCTGCATATTACACCCAGTACCATCTCTGTATATTACACATACCTCTGCATATCTGCATATTACACCCAGTGCCATCTCTGTATATTACACAAATCTCTGCATATAACACACAGTACCATCCCTGCACATAACACAAAACCTCTGTATATTAGACCCAGTGCCATCTCTATATATTACACACAACTCTGCATATATTTTTTTTAATTTTTATTAAACCAGATCACAAGACATAAAAAAGAAAATTACATACATTTCATATCCATAAACAGATGACAAATTATGACATGTTAATACAGAAACAATAAGTAAATATATGAACCACTGAAAAATAAATGTAAACCGCATGTCTTCCAAGAATTAATCTCAATTCAGAAAGGTTACCCAGATTTCAAAGTTTCTAACTAGAGATGTTGCGAATAGTTCGCTGGCAAATAGTGCCCGGCGATCATAGCTTGTTCGCGTTCGCCGCGGCGGGCGAACATATGCGATGTTCGGTCCGCCCCCTATTCGTCATCATTGAGTAAACTTTGACCCTGTGCCTCACAGTCAGCAGACACATTCCAGCCAATCAGCAGCAGACCCTCCCTCCCAGACCATCCCACCTCCTGGACAGCATCCATTTTAGATTCATTCGGAAGCTGCATTCTTAGTGAGAGGAGGGACAGTGTAGCTGCTGCTGATTTAATAGGGAAATCTATAGCTAGGCTAGTGTATTCAGTGTCCACTACAGTCCTGAAGGACTCATCTGATCTCTGCTGTAAGGACAGCACCCCAAAAAGCCCTTTTTAGGGCTAGAACATCAGTCTGCTTTTTTTCTTTTTTTCCTGTGTAATCTAATTGCAGTTGCCTGCCTGCCAGCGTGTGTCTCAGGCTCACAGCGTATACTGAGCCCACTTGCCCAGTGCCACCACTCATATCTGGTGTAACAGTAGTGTACATTTAAAAAAAACAACACTTTTTTGACTGTGAAATAATAGCAGTCAGTTTCCTTCACACGTGTGCGTTTCAGGGCCTGCCAGAGCACAGTGTCAAACCAGTGCAACTCATATATGGTGTAACAGTAGTGTATATTAACCCCTTAATGACCACAGCACTTTTCCATTTTCTGTCCGTTTGGGACCAGGGCTATTTTTACATTTCTGCAGTGTTTGTGTTTAGCTGTAATTTTCCTCTTACTCGTTTACTGTACCCACACATATTATATACCGTTTTTCTCGCCATTAAATGGAATTTCTAAAGATACCATTATTTTCATCATATCCTATAATTTACTATAAAAAAATGATAAAATATGAGGAAAAAATGGAAAAAAACACACTTTTTCTAAATTTGACCCCCAAAATCTGTTACTCATCTACAACCACCAAAAAACACCCATGCTAAATAGTTTCAAAATTTTGTCCTGAGTTTAGAAATACCCAATGTTTACATGTTCTGTGCTTTTTTTGCAAGTTATAGGGCCATAAATACAAGTAGCACTTTGCTATTTCCAAACCATTTTTTTTTTCAAAATTAGCGCTAGTTACATTGGAACACTGATATCTGTCAGGAATCCCTGAATAGCCATTGACATGTGTATATTTTTTTTAGAAGACATCCCAAAGTATTGATCTAGGCCCATTTTGGTATATTTCATGCCACCATTTCACCACCAAATGCGATCAAATAAATAAAATTGTTAACTTTTTCACAATTTTTTTCACAAACTTTAGGTTTCTCACTGAAATTATTTACAAATAGCATGTGCAATTATGGCATAAATGGTTGTACATTTTTCTCTGGGATCCCCTTTGTTCAGAAATAGCAGACATATATGGCTTTGACGTTGCTTTTTGATAATTAGAAGGCCGCTAAATGCCACTGCGCACCACACGTGTATTATGTCCAGCAGTGAAGGGGTTAATTAGGGAGCATGTAGGGAGCTTTTTGGGGTAATTTTAGCTTTAGTGTAGTGTAGTAGACAACCCAAAGTATTGATCTAGGCCCATCTTGGTATATTTCATGCCACCATTTCACCGCCAAATGCGATCAAATAAAAAAAAACGTTACATTTTTCCAAATTTTAGGTTTCTCACTGAAATCATTTACAAACATTTTGTGCAATTATGGCACAAATGGTTGTAAATGCTTCTCTGGGATCCCCTTTTTTCAGAAATAGCAGACATATATGGCTTCGGCATTGCTTTTTGGTAATTAGAAGGCCGCTAAATGCCGCTGCGCACCACACGTGTATTATGCTCAGCAGTGCAGGGGTTAATTAGGGAGCTTGTAGGCAGCTTGTAGGGTTAATTTTAGCTTTAGTGTAGTGTAGTAGACAACCCCAAGTATTGATTTAGGCCCATTTTGGTATATTTCATGCCACCATTTCATCGCCAAATGCGATCAAATTAAAAAAAATAGTCAACTTTTTCACAAACTTTAGGTTTCTCACTGAAATTATTTACAAACAGCTTGTGCAATTATGGCACAAATGGTTGTAAATGCTTCTGTGGTATCCCCTTTGTTCAGAAATAGCAGACATATATGGCTTTGGCATTGTTTTTTGGTAGTTAGAAGGCCACTAAATGCAACTGCGCACAACACATGAATTATGCCCAGCAGTGAAGGGATTAATTAGGTAGCTTGTAGGAAGCTTGCAGGGTTAATTTTAGCTTTAGTGTAGAGATCACCTTCCCACCTGACACATCAGACCCCCTGATCCCTCCCAAAGAGCTCTCTTCCCCCCTCCACCCCACAATTGTCCCCGCCATCTTAAGTACTGGCAGAAAGTCTGCCAGTACTAAAATAAAATGTATCTTTTATATATATATATATATATATATATATATATATATATATATATATATATATATATATATATATATAGCATATTTACATATGCTGTTGTGTAGGATTCCCCCCCTTAGCCCCCAACCTCCCTGATCCCCCACAAAACAGCTTCCTAACCCTCCCCCTCTGCCTTATTGGGGGCCATATTGGGTACTGGCAGCTGTCTGCCAGTACCCAGTTTGCAAATAAAATGCTTTTTTTTTTATTTTTATTTCATTTTTCTGTAGTGTAGCTTCCCCCCACCAAGACCAATCCCCCACCCGCTCCCAGATCACTTAGATTTCCAAGTACTAAATATTTTGCACCCCTTTCCACTTCTAAAAACATTTTTTTCTGTAGAGTAGCGGTTCCCACCGCTCCCTCCCCGTGCACGCGCCCGCCCGCCTCCTCCCGTGCACGCGCGCGCGCCCCCGGCGATCCCAGCCCCGATCCCGCCCCCCTCTCTGACAAGGACCGCATTGATGGCCGCCCACCCACCTCCCACTTCAGCTCCCATCCACCAACGAATGCGGCCATCGATGCCCGGTGCAGAGAGGGCCACAGAGTGGCTCTCTCTGCACTGGAGGGGTAAAATTTGTTATTGCAGGATGCCTCGATATCGAGGCATCCTGCAATAACCGGAAAGCAGCTGGAAGCGATCAGGATCGCTTCCAGCTGCTTTCCAAACCGAGGACATACGCCATTCGTCCTCAGGCGTTAACTATATTTTTTCTGAGGACGTATGGCGTACGTCCTCGGTCATTAAGGGGTTAAAAAAAACCTAGAAATTTGACTGTGAAATAATAGCAGTCAGTTTCCTTCACATGTGTGCGTTTCAGGGCCTGCCAGGTCACAGTGTCACACCAGTGCAACTCATATCTGGTGTAACAGTAGTGTACATTTAAAAAAAAAACTAGAAATTTGACTGTGAAATAATAGCAGTCAGTTTTCTTCACGCGTGTGCGTTTCAGGGCCTGCCAGGGCACAGTGTCACACCAGTGCAACTCATATCTGGTGTAACAGTAGTGTACATTAAAAAAAAAACTAGAAATTTGACTGTGAAATAATAGCAGTCAGTTTCCTTCACGCGTATGCGTTTCAGGGCCTGCCAGAGCAGAGTGTCACACCAGTGCAACTCATATCTGGTGTAACAGTAGTGTACTCTGCCAACTTCTGCCAGTGCACAGTGCTACTCATATCTGTTGTCACAGTAGCTTGCACGCATAGTACCACTAATCGAAAAAAAAAAGACAGGCAGAGGCAGGCCACCCCGCAGGGGCCGTCGTGGTCGTGGTGCTGTGATTCCCTTTGTCCCTAGAATAATGCAGTGCGGTGCGTTAAACAGGGAGTTTGGTCTGTCACTGTGAAGCGGGCGTAACCCTTACACTACCTGATCGATACAACATCATACCTGATGTTTTAAAGCACATTATTCCAAACAATTTAGGAATGTTAGGTGATTTATGCCCTTTATGGATTAAAACCAGACTCTGCATCAACTATGTAATTTTCCATGGAAGTTTTGCCATGGATCCCCCTCCGGCATGCCACAGTCCAGGTGTTAGTCCCCTTGAAACAACTTTTCCATCACTATTGTGGCCAGAAAGAGTCCCTGTGGGTTTTAAAATTCGCCTGCCTATTGAAGTCTATGGCGGTTCGCCCGTTCGCGAACATTTGCTGAAGTTCGCGTTCGACGTTCGCAAACAGAAAATTTTATGTTCGCGACATCACTATTTCTAACACCAATACAGAGCAATTCCTGTATATATTATACCAATCTCTTTTGGTGCTATCATGCCTGTGAACCAGACACATTTTTCTTTTATCCCCCAAAAAACATAGAATAGACAAAATAAAAAATAAATATATATATATATATATATATATATATATATATATATATATATATATATATATATAAATATATACATAACCATAAATGATAAATAAATCACTCCATCCCTTTATACTATTACTCGTTTTAACACAGTCTTCAAATTATTATGTTACTGATGAAGCTGGTATCCAGGAAAAAGGAAACAGCTCAGTTTTAGTAGCTGATATAAATGGTTTGGTGTTGAATAATGAAGCTAATGACTGTTTTTAAATCACCAATGTCTGAGCTTTGATCAATGGTAACCATTTGTTCAAAAATTCCTGGGTCTTATTATCATTTAATAAATTAATATTTTGAGTCTCAAACATAATATGTTGTAGGAGGGTACTAGTAAAACTGGGTGGAGAAGTATCCTTCCACTTCTTTAATATCATGTACCGCATTATCATTATCATTGTACAATAGGTATGGTAGTAGTTCGGCCTAATAATTGCCGAATCCATCAGAAAAAAATATATCTACCATTAATCTTGAAATGATCCGAAAAAAAGAGTTTTGCCAATTTAGAGGGAGAGAAATAGACATTGTGAATCAGTTTGACATGTGATTCTTTCCAACCAATGGGAATTGTAAGTTTTTTGTATTAACATAAAACCGTGTCTAATATTAATATAGTCACTGCTGGAAAATGCAATACCCAGAAAGCTTGAATTTTATTTAGATATAACTGACCCTGTTTAGAAAGCAAAATATCATACAATAACGATATAGAACATTTGCAGATATATAAAATAAAGAAGAAGGCGCCACCATAGTGCCCGATCAGTAGAACAAAGAGGCCCCCATTGTGCAGGTTTGGCTGGTACTTACAAGCTCCCAGACACTTGAGAAGTGTCACAAACGCCTTCTGGAACCTTTAGAGTCGTCCAGCTGACTCACACTCTCGCAGAGGTCGATCCACTCCTTAGGTGGGACTGGCTGTGTTTTTCTCCCCACAGGATCACAGGTTGCAGATAAGCTCTCACCCTCCAGCAGCCTCTTCTCCTGTATTGGAAGTCTCTTGACCCAATAAATGTGGTAGCACAGTTATTCCGGTGCTTATAACACTCTGTGTGATAAAAAACCTCTCCAAGTGTGTTACAAACAAAGTTTGTGGAAACAAAGTCTAAAAATAGAATGACTTTATTGTAGCAGCACAACGTTTCTCAGTCTTAGGTGACCGTTTCATCAGGTGCATCTGATGAAATGGTCACCTAAGACCGAGAAACGTTGTGATATGTATGTATGTGTGTATGATTAGTATTCTTGCAAATCAATATTTCATTAGTCATATTGTTCATTACTGTTATTAGCAACTTATGCAGGATGTATGATTAGTATTCTTGCAAATCAATATTTCATTAGTCATATTGTTCATTACTGTGACTAGCATTATTTTTTATTGGCGCACTGTTCTTTTTAGAATTGATATAGAACATTTGCCTACAGAAAATTTCCTATTAGATATATTGATCTCAGACCATCGACATAGTAGCTGAATCTTCCCACTTTTAGAATTAATAAAATTACGTATCTGAAAATATGCGAACAGATCATTCCAAGATATTTGGAAGCTACGAATAAGGTTATTTAAGGATAGTAAATGTCCTGTAGGAGAGAACAATTGATGCAGATATATCAACCCCTTTTGGGACCATGATTTAAAAACTGCTTGTTGGATTATTAACACAAATAAATTATAAGATGCGCAGTGACACGTGCACAAATAAATAAATAATTACACTGTATTCAATTTGAAAATTACATTATTGTTCTTTGATATCCTAATGTATACATTTCTAACGTTATAGAAGCAATAATAGTAGTACTCTTACCAATTCATAAGTAGGACTATTACCAATTCATAAGTAGGCACAACACCTGCTAAAAATAACCAATAACCCTTTAGTACGTCCTGAAGGATATTCAAAAATACAATACCAGTGGAAATAATAATAGTGAAAAAATACAGATAATAATAATATTGATAATACTAACAATACAATAACATAGGATAACAACCACTTTATTAACTCACATTCATGACTCTGGAAGTAATGGTAGATACTTTATGAAAAATTCAGAGTTCCTCTGTATGGGTTAATTTTCTTCCTTAGTGATGAATCCTTTGTGCTGCTTCCACATTCACTGATCACAAAGGGGTGATCAGGTTTTAATGCACTGAAATGATAAGAACACAAAGTGCATCCCGGATTCAAGGTAAAATCATTTATAAATTTATTTGTGCACACAATCTAATGCACTTACAAGAGTTAAAAATATTAAAAGCCTTGTTAAAAAAGTCCTGGTATACTTCACAATTCTTGTTCCACAGGAATCCGCAGGTAGTGACCTTTGCTTTCTCTTGTGTCTTTGTGTATACCAATAATAAAACCTTTAAAGAAACGTTTTTTCCAAAGTATATTACCCAAATTATAGGTCTCTTATAATATGCAGTGTCTTTTTGGTTAGAGGTAGACCATCCCGTCTACGCGTTTCATTTGCCCTCTGCAAACTTTCTCAAGACAGTGGGTGTTCGGTACAGTTCCTCTGAGAATCCACTCGTTAAATAGAGCCTTATCGGCTCCACCTCTTCCTGCTGCTGCCCGGAATGTAAACAGAGCACGCCCTATAGCCATGTGTTGTTACGGCTCTTTTTTACATTGTCAGATACCATTCTGTTTTGATCATCAACGTCTACAATCAACAGTATGATCTTAATATACAATATACAAACATTCATATGTTAACAGATAGATTTCCATTACATATTCTGATCCCTGATTATATTACCTAACATCCACTATTATTTATCCTATGGCAGCCCCTTTTATTTTTACATAAATGGTTGCTGCACTCACGCCACCCTTTGTGTTCAATTACTTGGTTATACGTACTTCCTTGCATAAGTTGTATATTTCTATGTCCGTACTTGCTCCTCCCTTATGTTACGAGATGATGACGTGTCATGTAAGCAGAACACGCCCATTTTCGTTGTAGTGTGTTGAGCGGTCACTAACTAGCCCCTTATAAATTCCTATTTTAGAGGCTTCTATGCACTATGTTCCTGTTATTTATCATATCTTCCAAGTGATCACTATTTATTTAAATAAATAAACATGATGGCTATTTATTTGCGCACTAAGTCCTTCTATGCAATGCATTCTACTTGCTATGCCTATGCTGCTGGAACTGATATTCATCCTATAGGGCTATTCACATCATTCTGTATTTAAGTATTTAAATATTTAATATTAGTTATTACTTGGCCAATATTAACCCCTAACTATTTTATTTCTCTATATATCTATTTTACAACTAATAATGATAGTTGTATATATTATTTATTATCATTAATCTTCTAGGTCTCTTACCATTAATCCGCCTATTACCTTTAACTTCACATATTACATTGATTTAATATGTTTATCTTACAGAACCCCTAACTAGTGATGTCCCGAATAGTTCGCGGGCGAATAGTTCCCGGCGAACATAGCATGTTCGCGTTCGCCGCGGCGGGCGAACATATGCGATGTTCGATCCGCCCCCTATTCGTCATCATTGAGTAATACTTTGACCCTGTACCTCACAGTCAGCAGGCACATTCCAGCCAATCAGCAGCAGACCCTCCCTCCCAGACCCTCCTACCTCCTGGACAGCATCCATTTTAGATTCATTCGGAAGCTGCATTGTTAGTGAGAGGAGGAACAGTGTAGCTGCTGCTGATTGAATAGGGAAATCTATAGCTAGGCTAGTGTATTCAGTGTCCACTACAGTCCTAAAGGACTCATCTGATCTCTGCTGTAAGGAAAGCACCCCAAAAAGCCCTTTTTTGGGCTAGAACATCTGCTTTTTTTTTTTTTCCTGTGTAATCTAATTGCAGTTGCCTGCCTGTCAGCGTGTGTGTCAGGCTCACAGCGTATACTGTGCCCACTTGCCCAGTGCCACCACTCATATCTGGTGTAACAGAAGTGTAGATTTAAAAAAAACAAACACTTTTTTGACTGTGTTAAATAATAGCAGTCAGTTTTCTTCACACGTGTGCGTTTAAGTGCCTGCCTGCCAGGGCACAGTGTCACCCCAGTGCAACTCATATGTGGTGTAACAGTAGTGTAGATTTAAAAAATAAACAACACTTTTTTGACTGTGTTAAATAATAGCAGTCAGTTTCCTTCACACGTGTGCGTTTAAGTGCCTGCCTGCCAGGGCATAGTGTCACCCCAGTGCAACTCATATGTGGTGTAACAGTAGTGTAGATTTAAAAAAAACAACACTTTTTTGACTGTGTTAAATAATAGCAGTCAGTTTCCTTCATACCTGTGCGTTTAAGTGCCTGCCTGCCAGGGCACAGTCTCACCCCAGTGCAACTCATATCTGGTGTAACAGTAGTGTAGATTTAAAAAAAAAAAAACAACACTTTTTTGACTGTGTTAAATAATAGCAGTCAGTTTCCTTCACATGTGTGCGTTTATGTGCCTGCCTGCCAGGGCACAGTGTCACACCAGTGCAACTCATATCTGGTGTAACAGTAGTGTACATTTAAAAAAAAAATACAATTTTGACTGTAATAGATTGAATAGCAGTTAGTTGTCTGCAAGCATGTGTGTCAGGCCTATAGCGTCTACTCTGCCAACTTCTGCCAGTGCACAGTGCCACTCATATCTGTTGTCACAGTAGCTTGCACGCATAGTACCACTAATCAAAAAAAAATGACAGGCAGAGGCAGGCCACCCCGCAGGGTCCGTCGTGTTCGTGGTGCTGTGATTCCCTTTGGCCCTAGAATAATGCCCAGTGTTCAGAGGCCACGTACCCCGAACTCGAACATTTCTGAGGACATAGTTGACTGGCTAACACAGGACACCCAATCTTCTACAGCTTCCGCTCGGAACCTTGACGCACCATCCTCCTCCAGCTTTTCTTTGGGCACCTCTCAAGTTACCACTCGCCCGCCTGTCGCCACCACCAACAGTAGCACCACAGCCGCTTCACTTGATCTGTCAGAGGAGTTATTTACACATCAGTTGGAAGAAATGAGTGATAGTGATGCGCAACCATTATTGCCAGAGGATGTAGATAACAGGGATATGTCTCAGTCAGGCAGCATTACACACATGGACGTACGGTGTGATGATGATGATGTTGTACCCGCTGCTGCTTCCTTTGTTGACTTGTCAGATACAAGTGAAGCGGTTGATGATGACGATGTGTCCGTGGATGTCACGTGGGTGCCCACTAGAAGAGAAGAAGAAGAGGGCGAAGGTTCAGATGGGGAGACAGAGAGGAGGAGGAGACGAGTTGGAAGGAGGGGGAGGTCGTCGCAAGGAGCTAGTGACACAGTCAGACAGCATGCATCGGCACCCGGGGTCAGCCAGACAGCACGCCAATCAACGCATGCTGTTGCCACCACCAGAATGCCGTCATCGCAGAGCTCAGAAGTGTGGCATTTTTTTTGTGTGTCTGCCTCTGATAACAGCGATGCCATTTGCAACCTGTGCCAAAAGAAACTGAGTTGTGGGAAGTCCAACACCCACCTAGGTACAACTGCTTTGTGAAGGCCCATGATCGCACATCACAAACGCCTATGGGATCAACACATGAGTACAAGCAGCACACAAACTCAAAGCCGCCATCCTCCTCCTGGTCCAGCATCTTCAGCCACGTCAACCACTGCTGTCCTCCTTGCCCCCTCTCAACCATCCACCACTCCGTGTCTCGCCTTGAGCAGTTCCTGCTCATCTGCCCACAGTCAGGTGTCTGTCAAGGACATGTTTGAGCGTAAAAAGCCAATGTCACAAAGTCACCCCCTTGCCCGGCATCTGACAGCTGGCTTGACAGAACTCTTAGCCCGCCAGCTTTTACCATACAAGCTGGTGGAGTCTGAGGCGTTTTTTGTAGCTATTGGGAAACCGCAGTGGAAGGTACCCGGCCGAAATTTCTTTGCACAATAGGCAATCCCCAACCTGTACTCGATTGTGCAAAAGGAAGTAATGGCATGTCTAGCACACAGTGTTGGGGCAAGGGTCCATCTGACCACTGATACCTGTTCTGCAAAGCATGGTCAGGGCAGGTATATCACCTACATTGCGCATTGGGTAAACCTGCTGACGGCTGCCAAGCATGGAATGCGTGGCTCTACAGAGGAGTTGGTGACACCGCCACGACTTGCAGGCAGGCCTGCTGCCACCTCCTCTACTCCTCCTACTCCATCCTCTTCCATAACCTCCTCGGCTGAGTCCTCTTCTGCTGCTGCGTCTTGCTCCACATCAACGGCACCCCCCCAGATCCCCAGGTACTATTCCATATCCCGGATACGGCAGTGTCACGCCGTCTTGGGGTTGACTTGCCTGAAAGCAGAGAGTCACACCAGACCAGCACTCCTGTCTGCCCTGAACGCACAGGTGGATCAGTGGCTGACTCCGCACCAACTGGAGATCGGCAAAGTGGTTAGTGACAACGGAAGAAATTTGGTGGCTGCATTGAATTTGGGCAAGTTGACACATGTGCCATGCATGGCACATGTGTGTAATCTGATCGTACAACGCTTTGTGCATAAGTACCCAGGCTTACAGGACGTCCTGAAGCAGGCCAGGAAGGTGTGTGGCCATTTCAGGCATTCCTACACGGCCATGGCGCACTTTTCAGATATCCAGCGGCGAAACAACATGCCAGTGAGGCGCTTGATTTGCGACAGCCCGACACATTGGAATTCAACACTCCTAATGTTCGACCGCCTGATCCAACAAGAAAAGCCGTTAACGACTATTTGTATGACCGGGGTGCTAGGACAGCCTCTGCGGAGCTGGGAATTTTTTTGCCACGTTACTGGACGCTCATGCGCAATGCCTGTAGGCTCATGCGTCCTTTTGAGGAGGTGACAAACCTAGTCAGTCGCACCGAAGGCACCATCAGCGACATCATACCATTTGTTTTCTTCCTGGAGCGTGCCCTGCGAAGAGTGCTGGATCAGGCCATAGATGAGCGTGAAGAGGAAGAGGAAGAGTTGTGGTCACCATCACTACCAGAAACAGCCTTATTAGCATTGCTTGCTGGACCTGCGGCAACGCTGGAAGAGGATTGTGAGGAAGAGGAGTCAGAGGAGGAATGTGGCTTTGAGGAGGAGGAGGAGGAAGACCAACCCCAACAGGCATCCCAGGGTGCTCATTGTCACCTATCTGGTACCCGTGGTGTTGTACGTGGCTGGGGGGAAGAAGATACCTTCAGTGAGATCACTGAGGATGAGGAACGGGACATGAGTAGTTTGGCATCCAACCTTGTGCAAATGGGGTCTTTCATGCTGTCGTGCCTGTTGAGGGACCCTCGTATAAAAAGGCTGAAGGAGAACAACCTGTACTGGGTGTCCATGCTACTACACCCCTGGAATAAGCATAAAGTGCTTGAAATGTTACTGAATTACCGCAAATCGGAAATGATGCAGCAGTTCCAAAATAAATTAAAAAGTATGCTTTACACAGCGTATAAGGGTGATGTCACAGCACAACGGGAGTCTAACAGGGGAAGAGGTGAAAGTAATCCTCCTCCTCCCACCACTACGCCGGCAAGGACAGGACGCTTTACAGAGGTGTTGTTGATGGAGGACATGCAGAGCTTTTTAAGTCCTATGCATCGCCACAGACCTTCGGGGTCCACCCTCAGAGAACAACTCAACCAACTGTTAGCAGACAATCTCGCCTTAACTGCAGATATCGACACTCTGAGGAGTGATGAACCCCTTGACTACTGGGTGTGCAGGCTGGACCTGTGGCCTGAGCTATCCCAATTTGCGATAGAACTGCCCCGCTTCAAGTGTCCTGTCAGAAAGGACCTTCAGTGCAGCATGAGGTATTGTCACTGAGAAGAGAAGTCGCCTAGGTCAAAAAAGTCTAGATTACCTCACCTTTATTAAGATGAATGAGGGATGGATCCCGAAGGAACTGACAGTGGGTGATACATTCAACTAAAAAAGGCCTGATGAGATGAGCTGCCTTGGGCTACAAATGGTCCACACGCTGCTGTATTTGATCTCTGAATCCCGGATGACTTGCGTGACTTATCCGCCACCAACTAGGGTTCAAGCCGCAATGTTTTAGGGCACTTTCTGCTTGGGAAAAAAACATCAATTTTTCTGGCCGCTGCTACAGCAGCGGCTGCAACAATACCTAATTTTTCAGGCATGTGTACATGCCTAATTTTTCTGGCCTCTGGTGCTGCACTGTGGCTTTAAAAACCAAACCAAAAAAAGGCACATAACAGGGATTAAACTGATAGGAATAGTACTACTTAACACACCACTCATATCTGGTGGCACATTAGACTGCACGCGCAGTGCCCCAAATTTGAAGTCGGCGGACCGACCAAGCATCTTTTTCCATCTCCCGGTTCCTAAAATCGATGCCATATACACGTTCCCTGATAGGGGACGTAACATGGATTAAACTGATAAGAATAGAATTACTTAACACACCACTCATATCTGGTGGCACATTAGATTGCACGCTCAGTGCCACAAATTTGAAGTAGGAGGACCGACCAAGCATCTTTTTCCATCTCCCGGTTCCTAAAATCGATGCCATATACACGTCCCCTGATAGGGGACGTAACAGGGATTAAACTGATAAGAATAGAACTACTTAACACACCATAAACATAAGAATCAACAAATAAACATAAAATCAACCAATCTAAATAGGGACGTCTCCCTAGGTATTTATAAAATACTATGTAACGGCTAGTTGCTAAAATGTATTAAATATAAGAGTTCAGATAGACAAAAAATACATGTATGATCTGTAAAATTGCATAAATCAGTCAATAGCTAAAACTCAAGATAGATAAAACAAACACCTTTATGCATAGGTTAAAAAATTAGAAAAGCATATGCCCAAAGGATACAGCAGATATTCACTGTATGATATAGATTAGCGTGTTATTTTCCAATAGAGGAGATTAGTCCTGTATATGTCCAGTATATTTGAAAACGTAAAGTGCTTAGTGTCAAAGTTATAACATTGTTAAAGCAGTATTTTACTTTACTTTACCGCCTGTGAAGTCTTCAGTCACACCAGGGACCGCTGCGGGAGCCAAGACAGTCTCTCCCGAGTTGCAAACACAGATCTCACACGTGTGTATGAACGGCCGTTTACGGACGGCGTCTGACGTCACGCCTGGTCCGTATTGTTTCTTATGTAGGCTGTATAGTAGCGTACTGATATTCAGTGTAACCAAATTGTAGATTTTTTCAGCTTCTTCGATGCACAAGCCCCCTATTCATAGGTTTAAGCTTGCAGGTACAGTTGGATATTCAGATTCATCCACACTGTCAGAAATTTGTAGTGAAGAAATTAACCCGGGTTAAAAATAGCGATATTGTTCCTAGATGGGGTGAACTTTATTCACTCTTAGTAAGCTGCTACAAAGTCACAAGGTAATCGACGCGTTTCACCCACCTGTGGGCTTTATCAAGATGATTGTGACTTGCAGTAAAGGCCTTTTAAATATTCCAAAGGTGTGTGATTGGCTGTGTGTCTAATTGGTGTTTCTCATTCACAGGATAGTTTAAGGTGGTATATACTTCTTCCTCTATTTCAAGTTAAAGTATCTCAAAATAAAAACATATTAATAGTAAAACAGAATCCTATGGTACATATCTTTACAAATACACAAAATCTCTATTACAGTGTGTTCCCTACAAAATTTCCTATTTTAAGACATTGTATATTAAAATTGCAACATGCCAAAATTGAATATAAATGAAGTTGGTTTATCCAATGTATATACAGATCTTATTGATATGGTACATCCTTCGTAGAAAACATACGAAACCTAATGTCATTCCGACATATATATACACATAGATAAAATATTTACATATGCCCTATTTTAAAAGGTAAGCAAACTTGTTCTAAATTTATGAAACACGATATACAGTTTAGTTAAATGACAGTGCTACCCATAAGTTAATGTGATATTATAAAAAATAATGATAAAAAATAAAAATAATAAAATGAAAAAGATATAAATGAAAAGAGAGAAAGAGAATGAAGAAAGCAAGTGAGGTTTAATTATAAATTTAAACGTGGTTCATTCAAATAAAAATGGTGAAAGATCTAGTTCTGAGTTAAGTCCTAGTGGATATAAAGTGCTATATTTATAAATTAATTCCGCTTCTTTAATTAATAGAGTTTTCTCTGTGTTACCCCCCCTCCAGTGTCCTTTAATTTTTTGTACCCCCCAATAGTTTAGATCTTTGGTATTCCCATGATGAGTGTCTTTAAAGTGCTTATATAATGATGTGTCATCTCTCCCTTTTTCTATGTTTAACAAGTGTTCCCTTATTCTGTCTTTAAGACATCGGGTAGTTTCACCAAAATAGAACAGATTGCACGAGCATTTCAATACGTAAATAATATTTTTGTGTGTACATCTTATGACTTCTTTTATGATAAGATTATTTTTGGAGTTATTAATTATCAGAGCCTTCATTTTTGAGCTGTGTTTACATGATTTGCATGTATAGCAGGGAAAGAAACCGGTAGGAATCTTTAATTTAAGTAAAAAAGTACTAACACAGGAACAAGAAAAATTACTTAACTTAGGACTTTCATTTGCTCCAACAGTAAGGATGAGCAAGTTTAACACACATATTCACATCAAAAAATTCGTTAGGAACATAACACTCAAAAGATTCTTTATGAAAAGTCCACTAGAGAAACAAAGTATCACACATAATACTGAGACAAATAAATTTCAACATACCAATTTAAAAACAAAATCTAAGTTTTACCCAACATATGCTAAGGGGAACTACATTGATACGTTTGAAAAAATAGTACTTAATGAAGTAAAGAAATGTCAACTACCTAAAATAAGACAACAAAATATAAACAAAAAAGAAAGGGAGGCATTAAATAGACTTCAAAAAGACCTTGAAATAACTATAAAACCGGCGGACAAGGGTGGGGGGGTTGTTGTAATGGATACAGAAAAATATTTGGTAGAAGCATATCGTCTCTTGGGAGATGAGAAAACTTATAAAAAATTACCCCTAAATCCAACTTTGAAGTTTACTAACACTCTAAACAAAATTTTAAGTGAAGGAAGTAAAAAAGGTGTATTAAATGAAAAAGAATTTAATTATTTAACTCCAAAACACTCTAAAACACCAATTTTTTATTTTCTACCCAAGGTCCATAAAAGCCTCACAAACCCACCAGGTAGGCCGATCATATCTGGCATTAATTCCATCTCAGCCAACCTCTCCCAGTATGTCGACAGGTTCTTACAGCCACATGTGTCCAAACTTAAATCACATCTTAAAGATTCAACTCAGGTACTGAATACTTTGAATTCACTAAAATGGGAAAAAGAAATGTTAATAGCTACCTGTGACGTATCGTCTCTGTATACTGTGATAAATCATTCACAAGGACTACAGGCAATAAAATATTACTTAGACAAAGACGAAAATATGGAACAACAACAAAAAGATTTTATTCTTAATAGCATTAAATATATTTTAGAACATAATTTCTTTTCTTTTAATAACCAATTTTATATACAAGTGGAAGGGACCGCCATGGGTACGAGGTTCGCACCGAGTTATGCCAATCTCTTTATGGGTTTTTGGGAAGAGAATTTCTTCAAAGATGACATACTCGGTGCGAGCCTCGTACTGTATAAACGGTACATAGACGATCTCTTGATCGTTTGGAGAGGTCCAGAGAAAGATTTAATTGAGCTTTTTAAAAAAATGAATGTAAATAATTATGGTCTCAAATTCACTAACCAGTATAGTCGAGAGCAAGTCAATTTTCTAGATCTTGAAATTATGGTCATTAATGGCGAGATAGAAACCAAAACGCACTTTAAAGAAGTAGAGTGCAATAACTTAATACACGCAGAAAGCTGCCATTTGAAAATATGGAAAGATAATATTCCATATGGACAGACCTTACGGATTAAAAAAAATTGCTCTAGAGTAGAGGACTTTGAGAACCAGGTTACAATCTTGGCAGAAAAATTCCACAGCAGAGGTTATGAAGCTAACAATGTAAATATAGCTATTGACAAAGCCAGAAAGACAAATAGAGAAAATCTTTTGGATTACAAAATTAGAACTAAAGATATTACTGACAAAATCAAAGTCCCTTTTATTACTGATTACAATGCTGATCATTCCATTATCAAAAATATAATAAGAAAAAATTGGTACTTGCTGAAAGAAGACAACATAATTGGTGCACAACTAGAAGATAAACCCACATTTATTTTTAAAAAAGCAAGGAATTTTAGAACAATGCTAGCTCCAAGTGAACTTAGGAGAAGCACAACAATCAACTCTCAGACAGATATGATGGGAAAGAAACCTACCGGTTTCTTTCCCTGCTATACATGCAAATCATGTAAACACAGCTCAAAAATGAAGGCTCTGATAATTAATAACTCCAAAAATACTCTTATCATAAAAGAAGTCATAAGATGTACACACAAAAATATTATTTACGTATTGAAATGCTCGTGCAATCTGTTCTATTTTGGTGAAACTACCCGATGTCTTAAAGACAGAATAAGGGAACACTTGTTAAACATAGAAAAAGGGAGAGATGACACATCATTATATAAGCACTTTAAAGACACTCATCATGGGAATACCAAAGATCTAAACTATTGGGGGGTACAAAAAATTAAAGGACACTGGAGGGGGGGTAACACAGAGAAAACTCTATTAATTAAAGAAGCGGAATTAATTTATAAATATAGCACTTTATATCCACTAGGACTTAACTCAGAACTAGATCTTTCACCATTTTTATTTGAATGAACCACGTTTAAATTTATAATTAAACCTCACTTGCTTTCTTCATTCTCTTTCTCTCTTTTCATTTATATCTTTTTCATTTTATTATTTTTATTTTTTATCATTATTTTTTATAATATCACATTAACTTATGGGTAGCACTGTCATTTAGCTAAACTGTATATCGTGTTTCATAAATTTAGAACAAGTTTGCTTACCTTTTAAAATAGGGCATATGTAAATATTTTATCTATGTGTATATATATGTCGGAATGACATTAGGTTTCGTATGTTTTCTACGAAGGATGTACCATATCAATAAGATCTGTATATACATTGGATAAACCAACTTCATTTATATTCAATTTTGGCATGTTGCAATTTTAATATACAATGTCTTAAAATAGGAAATGTTGTAGGGAACACACTGTAATAGAGATTTTGTGTATTTTTAAAGATATGTACCATAGGATTCTGTTTTACTATTAATATGTTTTTATTTTGAGATACTTTAACTTGAAATAGAGGAAGAAGTATATACCACCCTAAACTATCCTGTGAATGAGAAACACCAATTAGACACACAGCCAATCACACACCTTTGGAATATTTAAAAGGCCTTTACTGCAAGTCACAATCATCTTGATAAAGCCCACAGGTGGGTGAAACGCGTCGATTACCTTGTGACTTTGTAGCAGCTTACTAAGAGTGAATAAAGTTCACCCCATCTAGGAACAATATCGCTATTTTTAACCCGGGTTAATTTCTTCACTACAAATTTCTGACAGTGTGGATGAATCTGAATATCCAACTGTACCTGCAAGCTTAAACCTATGAATAGGGGGCTTGTGCATCGAAGAAGCTGAAAAAATCTACAATTTGGTTACACTGAATATCAGTACGCTACTATACAGCCTACATAAGAAACAATACGGACCAGGCGTGACGTCAGACGCCGTCCGTAAACGGCCGTTCATACACACGTGTGAGATCTGTGTTTGCAACTCGGGAGAGACTGTCTTGGCTCCCGCAGCGGTCCCTGGTGTGACTGAAGACTTCACAGGCGGTAAAGTAAAGTAAAATACTGCTTTAACAATGTTATAACTTTGACACTAAGCACTTTACGTTTTCAAATATACTGGACATATACAGGACTAATCTCCTCTATTGGAAAATAACACGCTAATCTATATCATACAGTGAATATCTGCTGTATCCTTTGGGCATATGCTTTTCTAATTTTTTAACCTATGCATAAAGGTGTTTGTTTTACCTATCTTGAGTTTTAGCTATTGACTGATTTATGCAATTTTACAGATCATACATGTATTTTTTGTCTATCTGAACTCTTATATTTAATACATTTTAGCAACTAGCCGTTACATAGTATTTTATAAATACCTAGGGAGACGTCCCTATTTAGATTGGTTGATTTTATGTTTATTTGTTGATTCTTATGTTTATAGTTTGATTTTTATTAAATAAATAATGTTTTACACTATATTGGTGTCTGATACCTTTAGCCCTTGGCGCCCTCTCTATCTATAAGCCCTAAAAAGCTTAACACACCATTTTTATCACATCTTGACACTTTTTAGGGATAGTGTCTCTTAGAGAGGTGCTTGGTATTAGTTCCTAAGCGCACTTCTAAACTCTCGCTTTCTCTTTACTTAACACACCACTCATATCTGGTGGCACATTAGATTGCACGCGCAGTGCCCCAAATTTGAAGTAGGAGGACCGACCAAGCATCTTTTTCCATCTCCCGGTTCCTAAAATTGATGCCATATACACGTCCCCTGATAGGTGACGTAACAGGGATTAAACTGATAGGAATAGTACTACTTAACACACCACTCATATCTGGTGGCACATTAGACTGCACGCGCAGTGCCCCAAATTTGAAGTCGGAGGACCGACCAAGCATCTTTTTCCATCTCCCTGTAAGGATTTAGTAGAGAGTGAGGATGGATCACAACTGCAGAGTATGCAAAATAAATGATTTGTATCACTTTTGGCAAATGGACTATTGAACAGCATAGACCAAGCTGCTTTCAGTGAAGATGTTATTCTCAAGTAATTGAATTGCAGATCAGAAACTTGTCTGGCAACGAATGATGTAAATCACATATGCTGTTGAACGTCACAGCAATAGTATAGACATAAACAAAGGCTGGATCAGAAGAAATATAAAAAATAAATCAATTTCTTAGTAGCAATCTTTAGAGTTCAGCTAGCTCCCAGTATGATAAATCTTGATAAAGAAAAGCAGAGTTCCAGAAAGCAGGTAGTGTTGCTATTAGTGCTGGAGTAAGATATAACAGTTCAGTGTGAAGTGTAACTCTCAGTTTTAGACATTGTTAGTTAGTTTGTCACAGAACGGTATACACATGTGCTGATAGTCTTGCGGTCAGTAGAGCAGCAGGGAAAAGCAAAGTTCAAGGTTTATTTGTACAGCACAGCTTAAAGTAACTACCGTGCTTACCCCCAGTCACTGGATGGTGTGTAATAGAAGCGGAATTAATTCTGAGATGTCCTTGTACTTAGTCCGTGGGAGGTTGTTTGTAGATGAGTTGCACTGTGTTGCAGTGGAAGAGAGGTTGAAGTCCGGTGTGTGAGAAACGCTTCAGTGGCTCAGATGAGATAGCAACTCAGAGGGAGAAGGCAGCAAACACACTGCAGTATGAAATAAGTCTCTGTTGTAGCGTGCACGCTAAAAAGAAAAACTCGCCTCTGTAAAACTTTCTGTAGGCAAAATGAGCATATGAACCGGCAGTAGAAAATAAGTAATCCCAAGGTAGTAGCTGATTCAGAAATTGGAAGAAAAGCAGACTGGTTTGTTTTCAGAAAAAACACACAGCAAGTGGAAAACAGACACGCTTCAGAGCTAGTCTAGAAACTTAATAATTAAGCACCTGTCTGCAGTCAGCTGATGCCTTAAGTACAGGTAAGGCTGAAGTCAGGTGAATGGGAAAGGCATGGGTAAAACATGGAGCCGAATCCATACATAAGGTGAATGGGAAAGGCATAGGTAAAACATGAAGCGGAATCCTTACATACGCCCCCCTTCAAGCAAGCCGATCCTCGGCTTGATGTTTAGGTCTAAGGGGATATCGTCTGTGGAAACGAGAGATGAGTCTAGGTGCATCTATATTGGTATAAGGCTCCCAAGTGTCATCATCAGGTGAGTAGCCTTTCCATCTGACCAGATATTGTAAGACACCTTTATGCCGTCTGGAATCCAGGAGGTCTTGAATTTCATAAGTGTCCGGATCTAGGGGTACAGGTACAGGTGGTAAAATGGTTTTCACTGAAGGATCATCTGAAGCTGGTTTAAGAAGGGACACATGAAAAGTAGGATGGATGGGTATAGAACTAGGAAGGTCCAGAGTAACTGCATTTGGGTTAACAACGTGAGTGATAGTGAACGGTCCGATATATAATCCTGCTAGTTTTTTACTGGGAACAGGGATTTTGATGTTTTTTGTTGAAAGCCAAACTTTATCGCCTATGGCATAAGATGGTGATGGTCGTCTGCGTAAGTCGTAGTATTTCTTCTGTGAGGTCTGAGCCTGTTGAATATTTGTTTTTAGGAAGTGGAAGTTTTCAGCGAGCTTCTGTAGTAGATCATCTACAGAAGGAGAAATTGGGTTATCCGTTTGTTCCAGGGAGAAATGTGGATGAAAAGCATAGTTTGCAAAGAAGGGTGAAACTTTGGTGGATGAATTAACCGAGTTATTGTAGGCAAATTCGGCCAGATATAGGTATTGTGACCATTCATTTTGCTGATAAAAGCAATAACAGCGTAGATACTGCTCTAGCCATTGATTTAATTTCTCTGTTTGGCCATTTGTTTGTGGATGGAAGGCAGTACTTAGGCGATGATCAATTTTCAGTTGAGCAGAAAGACTTTTCCAGAACTTCGAGGTAAACTGAGTACCCCTATCAGTTGTTATGATGGAAGGAATTCCGTGGTATCTGACAATCGAATTTAAGAAGAGTTGTGCTGTCTCACTGGAAGTGGGAAGTTTGTTAAAAGGGATAAAATGAGCCATTTTGGTCAGGATGTCTGTGACAACAAGAATAGTGTTGAAACCTGAACTCACAGGTAATTCAACTATGAAGTCCATGCCGAGATGTAACCAAGGTCTATCAGGTATTTGAATTGGAAGAAGATGTCCATATGGCTTGGCCCTTTCCTTTTTGGAAGTAATGCAGATGGAGCAGTTTGAGATATAGTTTTTCACAGATGTTTCCAAATTTGGCCACCAGTAGGATCTGCTGAGAAGTTCCTTTGTTTTCATAATACCTGGATGTCCAAGGAGAGGTGGATCATGATGATGTTTAATTAGAGCAGGTCTAAGAATCTCGGGGACATACAAGAGAGTCCCATGATAGTAGAGGTTGTTTCTACGAGATAGTGGGAGTTGAGGTAGCTGAGGATCTGACCGTAAAGCTGTTTGAAGTTGCGTCTTGAAAGTGGACAGTAGACCCAAAAATCTATCTGGCGGAATAATAGAAGTAGATTCCTGAGTGTTTGGAGGTCTAGGGTCTTTCCTAGAAAGTGCGTCCGCCTTTCCATTTTTAGAGCCGGGCCTGTAGATGATTTGATAGTTAAACCTGCTGAAGTATAGGCTCCATCTTACCTGTCGACTAGAGAGAGTTTTATTCCTCTGTAGGAACTCGAGATTACGGTGATCCGTGTAGATGATTATTGGTAAGACGGTGCCCTCCAGGAGATGCCTCCAATGTTCAAAGGCACGTTTTATCGCCAGGAGTTCCTTTTCTCCAACAGCATAGTTCATCTCAGGTGCAGAAAGAATTTTGGAATAGAAAGCTACTGGATGTAGTGGTTGGGATATACTGCGTCTTTGCGAGAGGACAGCTCCAAGGGCATAATCGGAGGAATCCACCTCCAAAATGAATTGGAGAGAAGGGTCAGGAAATTGAAGTATTGGAGCTGAGCAGAAGGAGTTTTTTAATGAGTTGAAAGCTTCAGTTGCCTTGGAGTTCCAGGTGAAAGGTGTACTGGAACTGGTGAGTACAGTGAGAGGTTTAGCAATTTGAGAGAAATTTTTAATAAACTTTCTATAATAGTTGCTAAACCCGAGGAAACGTTGTAGTTCCTTCCTATTTTTTGGTTGTGGCCAGTTTTTTACTGAATCGACTTTGTTAGCCTGCATTTGGATACCTTTTGGGCCAATGGAGTACCCCAAAAAATCTATTTCCTTGGTGTGGAATACACACTTTTCTAGCTTTGCATATAGCCTATGACCTTGGAGCCTGGAAAGTATCCAACTAACATGTTTAACATGTTCTTCAAGCGTGTTTGAGTACACTAGAATGTCGTCCAGGTATACGACCACACAAGTATCAAGAAGATCGTGAAATATATCGTTAATAAAATACTGGAATGTGGCCGGGGCGTTAGTTAACCCGAACGGCATTACCAGGTACTCAAACAGGCCGTATCTTGTCCTAAAAGCGGTCAACCACTCATCCCCTTCTCTTATGCGGACAAGGTTATAAGCCCCTCTTAGATCTAATTTGGTGAAGATTTTGGCATGTTGGAGGCTTTCAATGAGTTCGGGGATGAGTGGTAGGGGATACCTGTTTTTTATCGTAATTTTATTGAGTTCCCTGAAGTCGATGATTGGTCGAAGGGAGTTATCTTTGTTTCTTACAAAGAAGAACCCGGCTGCTGCTGGAGAGACTGAAGGACGTATAAAACCTTTTTTTAAGTTTTCATCTAAATACGTCTTTAAATGATCAAGCTCGGGTTGGCAAAGAGGGTAGAGATGACCGTAGGGAGGAGTGGTACCAGGTTTGAGGTCGATCGGACAGTCATACGACCGATGAGGAGGTAGAGTATCAGCTTCCTTCTTACTGAATACGTCTGCAAACTTCTCATATACTTTAGGTATGTGTGGAGTTTCTGTCAAATGGAAGAGAACAGAATGATTTAGGCAGGTTTGCTGGCAATATGGTGAATCAAATTTTACTTCCAAAGAACTCCAATTGATCACAGGTTCGTGTAAACGGAGCCATTGCAACCCTAGTACAATGGGGAATAGAGGAGAGGTAATAACATCAAAGGTGATGTATTCCTGATGTGAACCTAGGGTGGATACCAAAATGGGAATTGTATGCTGAGTAATAGGACCAGAAGAAATTTCAGACCCATCTACAACCCGTATAGAGACAGGAGACAATTTAGTGATGAGAGGTATTTTATTTTTTCAACAATAGCTTTATCTATGTAATTCCCTTGGGCTCCTGTGTCAATTATAGCTTCTTTCGTCATGCGATTGCTGTCCCACTGTAAAGAGAGGGTTAAAGTACAGTGAATTGGTTTATCATGTTCAATCATTGAAGTCAAATGTAAGAGAGACTTACTATTTTTATTTTTACGTAGGGAGGGACATTCGCGGATAGGATGGTTTGGACTTCCACAATACATACACAGTCCTTTTGATTTTCTTCTAAACCTTTCTTCAGAGGTCAATGGACCCCTCATAAAGCCTATATCCATAGGTTCAGGCACACTTGATGAAGAAGCAGTTGGAGGAGGATGGAATGATCTCTTGTAAGAAGAATCCCCAATTTGACGCTCTGACTTCCTTTCGCGAAGCCTTCTATCTATTTGCATTGAGAGCTTCATGAGGCCGTCTAAGGAGTCAGGGAGATCAGTTCGGGCTAGCTCATCTTTAACTGCTTCCGAGAGTCCTAGGCGAAATTGGTTTCTTAAGGCAATCACGTTCCATTGGGAGTCAATGGCATGTTGTTTAAACTCCGTTATATAAACTTCAACAGGACGGTTGCCTTGCTTTAGTTTCCGCATCTTGCTTTCTGCAGTCAATTGTAAATTTGAGTCTGAATAAAGTTCATCCATGACTGCTAGAAAAGACTGTAGGGATGATAGAATAGGATCGTTGGTTTCAAAGAGCGTGTCTGCCCAGATTCGGGGTTCACCCCGTAGATAGGTAATCATTGTGAGCACTTTAATCTTATCATTAGGATATGTGAGTGGCTTAAGATTGAAAGTGAGGAGGCAGGCATTCCTATATTGGCGATAGAGACTCCTATCACCATTGAACAAATCAGGTGCTGCAATCTGTGGTTCCACAATAGATTCAGCAGCTTTTGCTTTGGGAGGAGTTGTCTCTCTTATAACCTTAGTTAAAGTCTCATTTTCAACCTTTAGATCTCTAAGGCCTTGACTGAGTTCATCTACTCTTTTAGACAGGTTGTAAACGAATTGGGGCAATTCTGCTGGATCCATATTTTTTAAGGCTTAATTATTCTGTAAGGATTTAGTAGAGAGTGAGGATGGATCACAACTGCAGAGTATGCAAAATAAATGATTTGTATCACTTTTGGCAAATGGACTATTGAACAGCATAGACCAAGCTGCTTTCAGTGAAGTTGTTATTCTCAAGTAATTGAATTGCAGATCAGAAACTTGTCTGGCAACGAATGATGTAAATCACATATGCTGTTGAACATCACAGCAATAGTATAGACATAAACAAAGGCTGGATCAGAAGAAATATAAAAAATAAATCAATTTCTTAGTAGCAATCTTTAGAGTTCAGCTAGCTCCCAGTATGATAAATCTTGATAAAGAAAAGCAGAGTTCCAGAAAGCAGGTAGTGTTGCTATTAGTGCTGGAGTAAGATATAACAGTTCAGTGTGAAGTGTAACTCTCAGTTTTAGACATTGTTAGTTAGTTTGTCACAGAACGGTATACACATGTGCTGATAGTCTTGCGGTCAGTAGAGCAGCAGGGAAAAGCAAAGTTCAAGGTTTATTTGTACAGCACAGCTTAAAGTAACTACAGTGCTTACCCCCAGTCCCCGGATGGTGTGTAATAGAAGCGGAATTAATTCTGAGATGTCCTTGTACTTAGTCCGTGGGAGGTTGTTTGTAGATGAGTTGCACTGTGTTGCAGTGGAAGAGAGGTTGAAGTCCGGTGTGTGAGAAACGCTTCAGTGGCTCAGATGAGATAGCAACTCAGAGGGAGAAGGCAGCAAACACACTGCAGTATGAAATAAGTCTCTGTTGTAGCGTGCACGCTAAAAAGAAAAACTCGCCTCTGTAAAACTTTCTGTAGGCAAAATGAGCATATGAACCGGCAGTAGAAAATAAGTAATCCCAAGGTAGTAGCTGATTCAGAAATTGGAAGAAAAGCAGACTGGTTTGTTTTCAGAAAAAACACACAGCAAGTGGAAAACAGACACGCTTCAGAGCTAGTCTAGAAACTTAATAATTAAGCACCTGTCTGCAGTCAGCTGATGCCTTAAGTACAGGTAAGGCTGAAGTCAGGTGAATGGGAAAGGCATGGGTAAAACATGGAGCGGAATCCATACATAAGGTGAATGGGAAAGGCATAGGTAAAACATGAAGCGGAATCCTTACACTCCCGGTTCCTAAAATCGATGCCATATACACATCCCCTGATAGGGGACGTAACATGGATTAAACTGATAAGAATAGAACTACTTAACACACCACTCATATCTGGTGGCACATTAGATTGCACGCGCAGTGCCCCAAATTTGAAGTAGGAGGACCGACCAAGCATCTTTTTCCATCTCCCGGTTCCTAAAATCGATGCCATATACACGTCCCCTGATAGGGGACGTAACAGGGATTAAACTGATAAGAATAGAACTACTTAACACACCACTCATATCTGGTGGCACATTAGATTGCACGCGCAGTGCCCTAAATTTGAAGTCGGAGGACCGACCAAGCATCTTTTTCCATCTCCCGGTTCCTAAAATCGATGCCATATACAAGTCCCCTGATAGGGGACGTAACAGGGATTAAACTGATAAGAATAGAACTACTTAACACACCACTCATATCTGGTGGCACATTAGATTGCACGCGCAGTGCCCCAAATTTGAAGTAGGAGGGCCGACCAAGCATCTTTTTCCATCTCCCGGTTCCTAAAATCGATGCCATATATACGTCCCCTGATAGGGGACATAACAGGGATTAAACTGATAAGAATAGAACTACTTAACACACCACTCATATCTGGTGGCACATTAGATTGCATGCGCAGTGCCCCAAATTTGAAGTCGGAGGACCGACCAAGCATCTTTTTTTTTTTTTTTCAAAAGTAATTTTTATTATAAGATAAACTTCTTAATGACAATAACATGTTAGACAGTTTCTTGTATATACAAAGGTCTTTCTGAAATCATAGTGAGAATGCCACCATAAGCAAACACAGGTTATATCATATACCCGCAAGGGTTTTTCAGTTTACAAGAACATATAGAAAAGGACATTACATTTTGACTGACCCTAATTATAGTGATTGGTAGAATACAATAATCATAGATATTCACTCAACATTGTAGTAATTTCAACAAGTCAGTCTAGGGAAAACCATTACCATGCTTCTCTCAGTGACCCGACGGATCAATTCCAGTGTGCATCTCCAGGCGGGGCAAGCCGCCCTAGAAGAAATAGGAGAAGTGGAGAGTAAGGGATGGGGTAGGGATAGTAGGTTGCATATTATGGAAAGAGAGGGTGGGGGAGAGGGGAACAGAAAAAGGAGGGGAGAGGATATGGGTCAGTGATTGCAGATAAAAGAGAGCAGATGAGGGGGTCTTTAACAAAGGTCAGGTTCCGCCCATCTATCTAGAGTTTTCTTGGTAATGAAACCAAGGTTCCCAGATCTGCCAGTAAAGATCTTCTTTATCCATATTAAAGTAATAGCCCTGTTCCATCATGGCATATGTCTGTATTATGGAGGTGATAGCTGTAATGTCTGGGGGCTGTGTCTGTTTCCAAGCTCTCGCTATCGCCAACTTAGTGGCCACGAGAACAAAGATTAATAGTGTGATGAGAGCAGGATGTGATGTCACTAGTTTGTGGGCGGGGCTTAGGTCCGGTGTCTGTGTCGCAGTTAGTTTAGTACAATCAACCTGACTAGATGTGTATTGTTATGCTCTGCAATAAAATAGAGTTGTACCATCATTGCTGTGTCCTGCATATGTCCTGCATCTCATGACATGGTGTCAGAAGTTCTGGACTGCGCTTCTGTTCCTGATCGATTGCAATGTCAAAGTTTACCCCACCTGAGCCTTTTGACTTCTCTCAGCCTGCAGCTTGGCCCACATGGCGTCAGCGGTTTCAGCGCTTCAGGATTGCTTCCAAACTGAACAAGGAGAGTGGTGAAGTACAAGTCAATTCTCTTTTATACTCTATGGGGAAAGATGTGGAGCCAGTGTTCAATGCTTTTATTTTCCAAGAAGGGGAAGAATTTAACTTTGATATAGTTATGGATAAACTCAGTGCCCACTTTGTGCCCAAAAGAAATGTGATTCATGAGAGAGCTTGTTTTCACAAACGTAATCAGCGTGTGGGAGAATCTGTGGAGTCATTTGTGCGCAGCCTGTATGAATTAGCTGAATTCTGTGAGTTTGGTGTTGCTAAAGAAGAGCAAATCAGAGACAGAATAGTTATTGGAATTGCAGATGCTGAAGTCTCCCTGAAGCTGCAGTTAGAGCCTGATTTAACGTTAGACGGGGCTATTAGGATGGCCCGCCAGAGTGAACTGGTGAAAAAGCAAAGTGCTGATCTGAGGTCTGAGAGTATTGTGGATGAAGTGCAACAGTCTAGGAAAACTGCTAGTGAAAGGCACAGTGTGAGCGGTAGATCTAAAGTACTGGAAAGGCCTAGAAGTGGATGGGCGCAACATGGGCGATGCACACGGTGCTACCGGGCTCATGATCAGAGTGCTATATGCCCGGCCAGAGATAGAAGGTGCAGAAAATGCAACAGAATAGGCCATTTTGAAGTGGTGTGTAAAACTGAATACATTAAGGAGATGCAGGTGGACAGTGACCAGGAGGGTCAGGAAGTGTCTTTTGTGGGGTCTGTTGTGGAACGGACAAGCTCAGAGGAAGATTGGAAAGTTACTTTTACTGTAATAGGAGCCAAAGTTGATTTTAAGATTGACACAGGAGCAGATATCACTGTAATGTCTTTTATGAATTTATGAAACTGCCTCGACAGCCCCAGCTGGCGAAGGTTACTACAAAGGTCCATAGTCCTGGTGGCCGCATTGATTGTGTGGGGAAATTTCTTTCCAGCTGTGAGTACAAGCAAAGGAAGTTTACCATGTGGGTGCATGTGATCCGAGGTCAGTGTGTTAACAGTTTATTGAGCAGAAAAGCAGCCTGTGACTTGGGCCTCGTGGCCAGAGTGAATGAGATTTCCGAAGATATGTTTGGCGAGTTGGGCCTACTGAACTGCAAACCTGTCCGTATAGCACTTAAAAGTGACGCAGTCCCATACAGTATTTCTACCCCTCGAAGAATCCCGTTCCCGCTCATGCCTCAAGTGGAGAAAGAGCTTATGCGCATGAAGTCTATGGGGGTTATTGAAGAGGTTGTTGAAGCGACTGATTGGTGTGCCCCCATTGTTCCAGTTGCAAAGAAAAACGGAAAGGTGCGCATCTGTGTGGACCTGAAAAGGTTGAATGAAGCAGTAAAGAGAGAGAGATTTGTGCTGCCGACATTAGAAGATATAGCTCCAAAGTTGGCTGGGGCGAAGTTCTTTTCCACATTAGACGCTTCTAGCGGCTTTTGGCAGATCCCCCTGGATCCAAAGTGCCGCAAACTGACTACCTTTATCACACCGGTAGGTCAGTTCTGCTTCTGCAGACTCCCCTTTGGGACATCCTCCGCTCCTGAAATCTTTCAAAGGGAAATGAGTTCTCTCCTGAGTGACCACGTGGGCACAGCGGTCCTCATGGACGACATTCTAGTGTATGGGTCTACAGTGGAGGAGCATGATCAGCGTTTAAGTTGTGTGCTACAGGCTATCAAAGAGTCTGGGCTGAAGCTGAATAAAGAAAAATGTCATTTTAGGAAAACTGAATTATGCTACTTTGGGCATATCATCAACGGGGATGGCATCAAGTCAGACCCCGAGAAAATTTGTGCTATTGAACAGATGAAAAGCCCTTCGGATGTGCATGAGCTGAGACAGATATTGGGCCTTGTAAACTACGTGGGCAAGTTTCTTCCAGATTTATCAACAGTTTTACACCCTGTCACAGAGTTGCTTAAGAAAGATGTTGCCTGGGTCTGGGGACCTTCACAAGAAAAAGCTTTTCTGCATGCCAAGTCCCTGCTGGGGTCTGCCCCAGTTCTGGGGTTCTACGACCCTTCCGATGCAAGCAGTTATGGGTTGGGGGCTGCACTCCTGCAGCTGAATGACAACAAACTACAGCCTATCGCCTACTGTTCCCGCACACTGACGGCTGCGGAGTCAAAATACGCCCAAATTGAGAAAGAGTGCCTGGCTGCAGTTTGGGCCTATGAGTGCTTTCAGCGTTATCTAGTGGGTTTGGAGAAATTTAATCTGGAAACTGACCACAAACCGCTAGTCCCTCTAATAAATTCTTATGACATTGACAAAACACCTTTGAGATGCCAGAGACTTTTAATGAGACTGCTCAGGTTCAATGTTCAGGCAGTGCATGTGCCGGGGAAACAACTGGTTGTGGCAGATACACTATCCAGGCTCCCGCTGGCTGCTGCTGAAGAATCCTCCACGGAATCGGATGTGAAAGTGTATGTTGATTCAGTTCTGGCCTCTAAGTCCATTTCTTCAAGGAAACTGGAAGAGATAAAGAAAGAGACATATTTGGACACAGATCTGCAAGAAGTTATAAGGTACATAAAAGAAGGCTGGCCCGAGAGCCGGGCAGCCTGGATGTCTTTAAATGCTTACCAGCCAGAGAGGTCGCAGCTCACGGAGCTGGAGGGGTTGGTGCTGTTCCAAGACCGCATTGTAATTCCTGTCAGTATGAGGAAGGAGATGTTAAACAGGATTAACGATGGCCACTTAGGCATTACAAAGTGCAGAGAAAGGGCAGCTACAGCTGTGTGGTGGCCTGGGATCAGCTCCGACATTGCAAATCACGTGTCTAAATGTGCCTTTTGCCGGGAACGCCGGCCTACTCAGAGAAGGGAGCCCTTGATGTCTACTCCGCTGCCTGCGGGCCATGGCAGAAAATAGCTGCTGATTTGTGTGAACTGCACAGGAAAAAGTTTCTTGTTGTGATCGACTACTATTCCAGGTATTTGGAAATTGCACCCCTGAATGATATCACAAGTCAGGCCGTTATCATTCGCCTGAAGAGCTTGTTCGCCCGCTGGGGCATTCCAATGGAGCTGGTGAGTGATAATGGTATGCAGTTCGCTTCTACAGAGTTCAGTGCTTTCAGCAGGGAATATGATTTTGTACATTCCACGTCAAGTCCACATTATCCGCAGGCCAACGGAATGGCTGAAAGGGCAGTTCAAACAACAAAATTCATTCTAAAGCAATCTGAGCCGTACCTAGCCCTCTTGTCATACAGGGCGACGCCCATTCAAGCCACCAGGTTTAGCCCGGCACAGCTGATGCTAGGACGCCAGATTCGCACCACTTTACCCTCAGTGGGTGTCTTCAAGCCGCCTGGCCCTGTTCCTCGGGACAAAGTCCTTTGGAGGGATGAAGAGGCCAAAAAGGGTTATCGTTTCTTCTACGACAGGAGACATTCTGTCAGGCCTTTACAGGAATTGAAAGCGGGCCAAAGTGTCAGAATTAAACTGGATGATGAGAAGAAATGGAAGACGCCTGCTACGGTAGTGGGCCGCTCTCCAGAACCAAGGTCTTACACAGTCCTTACAGAGGGAGGGACGGTTACACGCCGTAACCGAAGACATCTTCAGCCTGTACCTGAGAGTCTGGAACCGGATACCTCAGTACCACCGCCGGTGGGATCCCCTGTTCTAAGAGAGGTGCCTTCCCCTCAGCAAGATCACAGCAGGGATATATCTTTGCCTCCAGCAGACTCTTGTTCACCATCTTCTGTATCAGAGGACAGTTCATGCAAAGTTACATCAAGCGGAAGAGTGGTGAAACTTCCGGCCTGATACAGGGACTGACTTTAGCTAGAACAGTGACCGGAAGTATGGGCAGAATAATCCCATGGTCACTGTGGACTAGGGTAGTCTACCCCGATGTCCAAGTAAGGATGTAATTTATTTGTTCATGTTTTCTAATCTATCTGTTTTTATAATGTTCAAAAACAAAAATGTTGTTGTATACCCTGTTGGTGTACCTTGTTATTTATTATATGCAAATGTATGCTTTGCCTTTGAAAAAGGGGAAGATGTGATGAGAGCAGGATGTGATGTCACTAGTTTGTGGGCGGGGCTTAGGTCCGGTGTCTGTGTCGCAGTTAGTTTAGTACAATCAACCTGACTAGATGTGTATTGTTATGCTCTGCAATAAAATAGAGTTGTACCATCATTACTGTGTCCTGCATATGTCCTGCATCTCATGACAAATAGTTTAGACAAAGGGGCCAGAATATTTCGCGGGAATATGTGTAGTAGAGCTATCTCAGGGGTAAGTGGTCTATTCAGCCCAAGGGTAGAACAGAGGGAGGACACTTGCGTCCACAGATGCTTTAACTTAGGACAGTCCCACCATATATGTATATCTGAACCTCTTAATTTGCAGTCTCTCCAACAGAGAGGGGATGTTGTAGGAAACATCTGTGAAAGTCTAGAGGGGGTATAATACCATTTCAGAAACAATTTCATATACGATTCTAGGGTGTTCGCGCAGTGTACTGTCTTCTTGGTTAGTGTCATAGCCATGTGTAGATCTTTGTCAGTAATTGGTCTGGACAAGTCTCCTTCCCAAGCTCTAAGTTGCCAAGGTCTGTCCTTGTTTGTGGACGACTGTAGTAAGCTATAATGGAATGAGATAAGTTTAGGGGTCCTAACAGGGAGTTGCCACAATTTTTCCCAGGCAGTCAAAGGTCTATTGGGGCCTTTAAGGAATCCCCAAGACATCAGGAAAGCGTATAGTCTAGAGTATTCAAATTTAACCCACACGGGGGGGGTTTGAATGACAGATCCTATATTGCTCGGGATGACCAAAGTGCCCGAGGGATATAGCTGGGAGATCAGTTTCAAATCCCAAACACCCCAGCGCTGCACATGTGTCAGGCAGGGCTGCGAGCAAAGCGGGCAAAGATTGTATAGGAGATGGGTGTGGAGCAACCTCTGGTAGATTCCTAAGGTTATGCCAAATTTTCAAATTTTCTCTAACAATGACATTCTTTATTCCCAGAGTGTCTAACCGATAGTTAGGGATCCATGGCCGGTCAGCTAAGCCCAAACCTATAGGGAGATCACAAGCCTCTATGATCTTCCATCCTTGCGGTTCACTCTTGTCTGCCCATGCTAAAATATGTGAGAGCCTGGTGGCCTCATAGTACCCGTGAATACTAGGCATAGCTACACCTCCTTGTTCGTACTTTTTCTGAAGTATCTTTGCTGCAATACGAGGCTTAGACTTACCCCAGATATATTTTTGACCAAGAGATTGGAGCTTATCTATAAGGGCACTAGGAACATTGAGAGGAATGCAGCGAAAGTAATAAAGAATTTTGGGTAGAACCGTCATCTTGAAAGATGCTATGCGGCCCAGCCATGAGATCTCTTTAAAATTCCATGTGGTGGTGAGCTCAGTGACCTCTTTAATAATGTCTGAGTAGTTTATAGCAAGTACGGTTTTCGGGTCTGGGCAAAGCTGAATCCCCAAGTGTCGGATGGTGGATTGTGACCATTGAAAGGAATAAGATGTTCTCAGAACATCCAGTTCAAAAGCAGGAAGACCAACAGGCAAAGCCTCGGTCTTAGAGACATTGACCTTATAATAGCTATGGGCACCAAATTTGGAAACAAGATCAAGGAGGGCAGGTAGGGAGCCTAGTGGGTTTTGACCAAGCATCTTTTTCCATTTCCGGTTTCTAAAATCGATGCAATATAAACGTCCCCTGATAGGAGACGTAACAGGGATTAAACTGATAAGAATAGAACTACTTAACACACCACTCATATATGGTGGCACATTAGATTGCACGCACAGTGCCCCAAATTTGAAGTAGGAGGACCGACCAAGCATCTTTTTCCATCTCCCGGTTCCTAAAATTGATGCCATATACACGTCCCCTGATAGGGGACGTAACAGGGATTAAACTGATAAGAATAGAACTACTTAACACACCACTCATATCTGGTAGCACATTAGATTGCACGCGCAGTGCCCCAAATTTGAAGTAGGAGGACCGACCAAGCATCTTTATGCATATCCCGGTTCCTAAAATCGATGCCATATACACGTCCCCTGATAGGGGACGTAACAGGGATTAAACTGATAAGAATAGTACTACTTAACACACCTTATAATAATGCAGAGAGAGGCAACGTAGAGAGAGGAGTCTGAAGAAGAGGAGTCAGAGGAGGAAGTTGGCTTTGAGGAGGTGGAAGACCAAACACAGCAGGCGTCCCAAGGGGCTTGTTGTCACCTTTCGGGGTGGCTGGGTGGAGGACGAGACCTTCAATGACATCAGTGAGGACAAGGAACGGGACATGGCTAGCTTGGTATCCAACCTTGTGCAAATGGGGAGTTTGCGGTTGTTTGCAGTGCGTTAAAGGGACAGTCTAGGCCAAAATAAACTTTCATGATTCAGATAGAGCATGTAATTTTAAACAATTTAAAAAAATTTTTTTATCACCAATTTTGCTTTGTTCTCTTGGTATTTTTAGTTGAAAGCTTAACCTTGGAGGTTCATATGCTAATTTCTTAGACCTTGAAGCCCACCTCTTTCAGATTGCATTTTAACAGTTTTTCACCACTAGAGGGTGTTAGTTCACGTATTTCATATAGATAACACTGTGCTCGTGCACGAGAAGTTATCTGGGAGCAGGCACTGATTGGCTAGACTGCAAGTCTGTCAAAAGAACTGAAAAAAGGGGCAGTTTGCAGAGGCTTAGATACAAGATAATCACAGAGGTTAAAAGTATATTATTATAAATGTGTTAGTTATGCAAAACTGGGAAATGGGTAATAAAGGGATTATCTATCTATTAAAACAATAAAAATTCTGGCGTAGACTGTCCCTTTAAACGGGGAGTTTGGTCTGTCACTGTGAAGCGGGCGTAACCCTTACACTACCTGATCGATACAACATCATACCTGATGTTTTAAAGCACTTTATTCCAAACAATTTAGGAATGTTAGGTGAGTTATGCCCTTTATGGATTAAAACCAGACTCTGTAATTTTCCATGGGAGTTTTTGCCATGGATCCCCCTCCGGCATGCAACAGTCCAGGTGTTAGTCCCCTTGAAACAACTTTTCCATCACTATTGTGGCCAGAAAGAGTCCCTGTGGGTTTTAAAGTTTGCCTGCCTATAGAAGTCTATAGCGGTTCGCCCGTTCGGAACAGTTGAGGAAGTTTGCGTTCGACGTTCGCGAACCGAAATTTTTAGGTTCGCGACATCACTACCCCAAACTATTGTTTATTACTTCTGAGTCACTATCCTAACAAAACCCTCTCTCTTCATTATGATTAATTGGAACAACTTTCATTATTTGAAATCTGGAGACTTTATAGCATAAATGCTTGCAGATTTAAATCTATGTTTAGACCTTTAGGTGTAAGACTTTCTAATTCTTGGATCCAGCTAGTTTCTTTTTTCCTTAATGTAATTAGTCTTTGATGTGGATTTACCCCTATGGGTACTACTTCTAAGATGGTAATGCATAAACTGCTTGGGTCTTTGTTGTGTTTTACTCTAAAATGGTCTGACACACTGTGTGTTTTTAACCCTATTTCTATATTATTTATGTGCTCATAGCATCTTCTTTTTATCTTACGTTTCGTTCTTCCTACATAGATCTTTCCACAACCACAGTCCACAGGTGAGTCCATAGACTACAAATGTGGAGTGGCATGTTCCTCTACATGTGATTGGTAATTGTTTGGTGTTATCACAGTTCATGTAAGAATCCCTATTTTCAAGATGCGTGCACATACAACAATTACTGCCTACTAGTAACCCACTGATCTAGGGAACCTAGCCTATTATTCTTTGTTTTTCCTCTAAGCTTGGATGGAGCGAGAATATTTTTAAGGTTCTGATTTTTCTTAAATAGCACTAACGGTTTTTCTCCTATTTCAGTTTTCAATATGGGGTCCGCCTTCAAAATGCCCCAGTGTTTATGTAGAATTTTATTGATAAACCCAGCCCCCTCACTGTATGTGGTGATGAACCTAACCTTACTATCCATATTATCCCTGGTGTTTACTCTGTTGTCTTGATTTGGGTTTAACAGACTGCTTCATTGACATATTGCATTTTTATTTCTAGCTTCATTCACTAGTTGCTCATCATATTCTTTATCTATAAATCTTTTTTGTAGAATATCTGCTTCTTATTATAGTCCTCTAACTTCGAGCAGTTACGCCTAATACAGTGGAACTGCCCATATGGGATGTTAACTTTCCAATTACTCATATGTCCACTCTTCGCATTCAGGAATCCATTACTATTGGTCAGTTTTCTATAGTTACGAACCATAACCGAATTAGTAATATCATCCACAAATAGTTCTATGTCTAAAAACTCAATACTATCCCTGGAGAATTTATCAGTAAACGTTAGATTGAAATTATTCTTATTGATGTATTTAACAAAATGTATAGCCTCCTCCATGACTCCCCGCTAAACAATAATGATATCATCTATATATCGGAAGTATTTTACAATGTTCTGGAAAAACGGATTGTTATTCCAGATCATCGTATCCTCAAATTGGGCCATATATATGTTGGCGTAGGAGGGAGCCATGGAGGTACCCATCGCTGTCCCCTGTGTTTGTCTGTAAAGGAGTCCATTAAAATCAAAATAATTATGGTCCAATATAAACCGAATGCTGTCCTCTAAAAATTTAAGCTGCTTCTCAGGCAGACCACTCTCTTTTCCTATTACTCCGAATACCTCTATGCCTTTTTCATGAGGGATGTTCGTATATAACGCTGTGACATCACAGGTCATCCATGCAAACTCTTTATCCCATACCATACCCTCTAATTTTTTAATATCTTCCGTTGTATCTTTAATATAAGATTGCTTAAATACAGGTTGCATGACAAAATACACATATGTAGATACATTACTTGTGATGGAATCAATACCCAAAATAATCGGGCGGCCTGGAGGGTTTATTGGAATCTTATGCAATTTAGGTATATGATAAAAAACTGGTATTTTGGGGTGGGGATTGTGAATATAGCCAAATTAATCTTTGTTAAGAATACCATCAGTTTTAGCTTCTATCAGACTGTGTAATATTTTTTTATTATTCTCTATAGTGGGATCTTTTGGTAATTTACAGTATGTTGTTGTGTCCTTCAATAAGCGATAAGCTTTTTCCACATACTCCTCACTATTTTGGACAATAATATTGCCTCCCTTGTCCGCCTGTTTAATAATAATACATTGATCACTCTTTAGTTTATTTAGTGAGTTTCTTTCTTCCTTAGTTAGATTATCTTTAAATTTGAACTTCTTGTTAAATTCTCCTGAGTCAAAATAATTGTTAAGTTCTTCTGTTAAAATATGATTAAAGACTGGGATACAGTCTCCCTGCGTGTGGGTAGGGTTACAGGTAGATGGACTTTTAAACTGACTATGTTGAATTTCTAATTTTTCTTCATGTATACTTAAATCAGCTAAATCTTCCATATTACTACTTAATTGTGAAGATTCTTCTATATTGCTATTAAGTTCCCTTAAATCCCTTAATGCCTGTATGTCTCCTACTCCCCATTTGGTATATTCTTGTTGTTCTCTGCTATAGACTCTTTGATTTTTTGCATAATAGCGTTTCAAATTTAATTTTCAAATAAACTTTTGTAGATCTATATAAGTGTTGAACGTATTTGGGTTTTTTTGGGGCGAATTTTAGTCCCTTGTTTAGTAGTAGAATATCCATATTGGTTAGTTCCACACTTGATACATTCACAATATTCTGTTTGGCTTTTACCAATGACTGTTCCTTTCTCTCTGCTTTTTTGGTTCGCTTACCTCCTCTTGTTCCTCGTTTAACTCCCACTCTCTTTGTTGTTCTCCTGGGCGCTTCTTGTTCTCTCTCTCCTGTACCCATGTGGCCTCCTCTATTGGCCTCCACGGTAACTGAGTCCCCTGACTTTTGTCAGGAAAAAAGGAGGTTCATTCCATCTATTATATTGTGGTTCTTGGTGTTTTTGGTTAATTACGGTATAATGTGAACTACCGTAATTATTCTCCATACCACTCCTATCTTTATCCTGTTTGTTATAGTGCCCCTTTTATTGCTCATTTCTAACTTGTCTGTGATTTGGATGATATTTATTACTATTATTCATATTTTTATTTTTATTATATGAATTTCTGTTCTGTTTCTGGTTACTTATATTCTCTTTAGGTCTTGCTCCTTTCTCTTGCCATTCATTCTCTGTATTTAGAGACTGAAATCTATTGGATGTAACCAAATCTTTCCTCCATTGATTCTGGTTGTGGCTTTCTGGACCCTGTTGGTCATACTGACCTTGCCACCTATTCTGGTTACTATATTGACCTTGCCCCCCCATTCTGGTTACCATGATGGTGGCAATTACTTGTCTGTTGCACCTTTGGGCCTTGTCCCTGTACGTACTTATTCTTATTTTGGTATTGACCTTGATTCAATTTTTGCTTAGTTGGATTTCTCAAAATTTGCCAATATCATTACCCATTTCAAACTCATCAACAAAATGCAACAGCATAAACCACAAAATGAACTTTAGGTCCCACGCATCAGGGGGTGGACCACAAAAAACCCTGTGGCGGGGCATCAGGGGGGAAGGAGAACCCACGGCATAGCCCCCCAGCACTTAGACCACCAGATCACCCCTCCAGGCTAGTGTATGCTGCGGGATCCTCCCACCTCTCACTGTCACGCCGACACGCCAGACCTGAATTTCACCACCACAAAAGAGCTCTCTCTTTCAGCCAACCTTAGTTAATTTCTGTGACCTTTCCTTACCTTTACCAGATCTTGCAACATCATCTTAATGTCCTATAAGAGCTGGTCATTCCCTTCATCTGTGAGATGCATTCCGTCATGCCTGAATAGTTCTTCCCTTTTTACTGCTATAAGTGGATGCTCTAACACTCTGCCCCCGATTTCCCTTATAGTTTTTGCCGCTACTTGGTTTACTTTTCTTCTCGATCTGTACTTCGCTCTTTTTGTATCTGAATTCCTCCAGCAGATCCTAGATATTATGTTAGACCAGACTAACTGCACCGTCTGCCACGTTATGATGAGCCACTTCAGTACCTCCCTGATCTTTTCTTCTAGCTCCCTTAAAGGATAAGCCCCAATGTCATTTCCCCCGAGGTGTATGATTAGCACGTTGGGGCATCCCCATTTCTGTCTAGCCTGCTGTATCTTGCGCACTAATTCTGCCCACATCATGCCTCTCTTGCCTATCCATCTTATGCTTGCCTTCTTTGGTGAAGAACCCAAATTCATGCCTTGCAAAGCTGCTGCTGCTCTTGCCTGTGCCCAAAACATGTAAGAATGTCCTACGATCCAAACCCTTAATACTCTCCCTAAAACGAAATAAAATTGAGGCATCGTTATTAAAATCGTCATATTCTCCCCACCACCACTCTGTTTCTTTTCCTTTAATTGCCCTCCCTTTAGTCTTATGTATGACTTATACGCATCAGATTTCCATCGCCCCAATTTTATGATTTGTTCGACTGCACACCCTTTGCCTGCTGCAGAGGTTGCCGCTCCTATTCTAAATGAGTGGGGAGCGAAATATGCACTCTCCCATCCCAACTTTGATACCACCATATTTAACACCTTTTTGAATTGAAAAATTGTCACCTCTGAGACCTCCCTATGCTTAAAAAATGTACGCCCCTTGACCCATATAACTGCTAGATATTCCTTACAACATGCTATTGGGCAAGCTACATCCCTTGATGCTGGCATGTTGACCCATGCCCCTTTTCCTGCTGTATCTGCCTTCTATTTCCTAATGAACAGCATTACTACATCTTCCCTTACCTGCACGTCGCATTGCTCTAAACCTCCTTTGCCCTCTGTCCTATTTTTAGGCAACATTTCTCCTATTTGCATCGCCCCATGAAATGCAAGCATAAAGGCAATTTTAAATACCAATGCTTTGTCCTGTTTGAAACAAAAGTCCTGCAATACCCCTATCATCCTTACCAACTTATCCTTAGTTATGGGTTCCCTTTTTTGTCTAAAGATTTGTCTTCGCCTACCCCCCATGCTCTCACTAAGTTTTTGACTATAAATTTCCTTGACCAATCCATCTCACCATATAGCTGTGCGAAATAGGATATTCCCGCTAATATTGTTCCTAACTGTCCTTTCTTTACGCCTGATCTCCTCTTATGCATCAGCTTTTACAAAAAACTACCCTCTTCCCTCATTTCACTACCTGCTTTGAACTCACACCACTGTGTCCTCGTTCCCTTCTACCATTGGGGGCTAAATACCAGAATTTTTGGTGTTCTTATACCCCTGTATACGTTTGGCCTTAAAACAGATGTTATGCGTCAAACCATTTTAGTACAAAATATCATAGGTACCTTACTACCGGTAGTGATGATGTTGACAAGTTGTTAATCACATCTACTACTATCTGACCAGCATATTTATCATTTAATTTGCCAATTTCTTGCCCCATAGTTTGACTGCCACAACTATTGGGAATAGCTCCAATGATACCAAGTTCTTCACTCACTCCTTCTCTTTTAATTCTACTAGCCACTCCCCAGTGCACCACCTACTCTGCAAGTATGCTCCAAATCCTAGACTACTGGCTGCATCCGTATACAGTTCTATTTACTCCGCTCTTACCACCTCCTCCCATATCCTTATTCCATTAAATTATTTCAGGAAAGTTTCCCAAACTCTAAGGTCCTCCCTCATTTCATTGGTTACCCTGATCAAATGCTCGGGTTTCTTAGCCCCTTTAGTGCCCAATTCCAGCTGTTTTTTAAAGATTATCCCTACTGGTATCACTTTACACGCAAAATTCAATATTCCCAGTAATTTTTGCATGTCCTGCAATGTCACCTTCTTTCTTTTGTTTAAACCTGCTACATTTGTCGACATAAAAATAACCTCCAAATTTACACCCCATAAGTTTGAAACTGTCTGGATTTAAAGTCAATAGTCTGAAAGCAGACTCTATGCCAATTTTTGCCATTAATGCCCCCCTGCCTGCTTCTCTCACTAGTTCCACTGCACTGTCAAATGACTGGTATTGCACTGCAGCATCCAGCTTATCAATTGCATCATTTACGGACTTACCCCTGGGGTAAGATGAAGGATGAATAATTCTATATTTCCCTTTTTCCTTTTTAGGGACCACCCCCAAGGGAGAATCTACCATATCTGTAAAAGGCTTATCCCTTATCCTCCAGGGAGCACTTGGAAATTCTTCTGTTTCTGGATGCCATTCTTCTGCACAGTTTCAAAAGGCTCCTGAAAACACAAATAAAAAAGGTTAGTTTGCTCACTTCCTGTCTGCCCACACCTTATATACCTGCTTCACACAAGACACTCCCCTTATTTCACCTCCAATAGGTAACTGCTGTCTAATTTCTTAGCCAGATAGCATGCAACAAAGGAATCTCATATTCCTAACACAAGACACCAAGTTAACCCCTTACAGCCTACAAGCCCATCCCTTATGGCTTTACAGTCACATACGCTCCTTTCAATTATTGTATCATCTCAAACAATGTAAAACAAATCTGAAACTAGGTAAGGAGTTTACTACTTAAAGCAAGTTTAAAGTTCATCTCCTGCCAGTTCCACATGCAGTGTTGAAGAGTGATGTCATCACCCTGTTCACAACCACAATGTCTGCTAGGTTGTACAGTCAAATGTAACCTAAATGATAGCTTTCCCTATTACAAAGCATCATGTCATGATATTCAAATCTATAAATAAACTGAATTCAGAAATGTTTTTTATTCTCTTTTTTTATTTGGATACATTTAGAACCTGATAACTGAGAAGCATGAGTTCCTCTACCATCCGGAGCCTGAAATAAAATATAAGGAGCCCACACTCTCTGGTTCTCAGGATTTTTTCCACCCTAGTTAAATATATTGATATGTATATGATGTATACAGGAAAATTTAACACTTTTTCTATTTTGTCCATCAATGCTTTATAGCTTTTATCATGCCAGTTAATTTTCTTAGACATTACTTAACATTTACAACTATTTATTGAATTTATCCTGTTTTAAAATCCATAAAAAGTCAAGATTTATATTATATTTTAAGAAAAATGCTTGGCCTTTACAATTACAAAAATAATACATATTGAATTAAGTAATCTCAGATAAGCTGCATGCTTTATAATATTTTATGTTTTAACTGATTGTTAATAATAAAAAAATAATTATAATAAATAATTGAAGTGTAGATGGATGGTGACTCAGTCATTATTGACACTGATATTCTCTCTTCATCTCTTCCAAGACATTATATTTTTTTTCACCACTGTCTGTTTTAGGTATAGTCAATACCTTCTGTCCTATTTTCATATTCATCTAATAAGTAATGATTTTGAAAAGTTATGTTTTTTGCTTCCATAATCATATAATTTCTCAAACTTCTCAAAATTTAAAGAGGGAAAATATTTTATAAAAAAATTAACTGTACTATTGCTGATCTCCAAAATTTTTTTGTGACTATAGGAAATGAAAGCCCTTTTGATAAAGTGACATGAATAGCTGTATTACATTTTGTAAATTATTTCACTTAGCATAGTACTGCATAGAAGGACCACTGCTATAATCTTCAGTGGCTCGCTGACTTATATTCACCATTGCCATAAATTGTCAGACTCAGCTGACTTTTCAGATGCATTTTCAATATGTTTTCAATAACCGACGTCTTGTAATCCTGATAATCTAAGATTTTATTGGTTCTATACTTGTTACTAACCAATCAAAAAATATCACAAATGTCTTCTAAGATTGTATGTTTATAATTAAGTTTAACTCTGCTATCCACAAAATAAAAATCAGAATCATTTAGTGCATCATGGTGGGAACATTTTCATGACTGAGACTGGAACCATAAAAGAACAGTCTACTCCAATTGTTTTATTATTTAAAAAGATAGATAATCCTATTACTAAGTGCCGCATGGCACAAAACGCGTAAGGACACGCCCCTTTTGCTCCTTCATGTTGGTGTGTTTGTCTCATGATTTCTACGTTGGAATAAAAGTTCAGTTTTTTTGAGAAAGTGTGCTGCCTCTTCTATTCTTCCTTGAATCCCTTTATTACCCATTCCCCAGTTTTGCATAACCAACACAGTTATATTAATACACTTTTTACCTCTGTGATTACCTTGTATCTAAGCATCTTCTGACAGCCCCCTGATCACATAGTTATTTATTTATTATCTATTGACTAGCATTTTATCCAATTAGTGCAGTGTCTGCCACAACCCAAGAGCGTTAGCACCATTTTATCTATATGGCTCACATGAACTAGCAGTCTCCAGTTGTGAAAAGCAAATTAAAAAGCAAGTGATAAAAGGCTGTCTTTAGTGGCTTAGAAACAAGCAGAAATCTAGAGGTTTAAAGGTTATAAAGTATATTAATATAACAATGCTGATTGTTCAAAGCTAGGGAATGGGTAATAAAAGTATTATCTATTTTTAAAAAAATAATTCTGGTATAGACTGTCCCTTTAATTCTGTTTTAACCTACAGACTTAACTAGACCAGCCGGACCCTTTGCCCTTAATTTAGATATGCCTCAATGGGACCCATGCTTTTGCATTAATAACTCCAAGTACTTCCTGCCCTCCTTAAAGCTAGGTAGTTGGGACCCCTTTGTAGTTAATACTACACGGCTAGATTATGAGTTTTGCGTTAGCCTTAAAAAGCAGCGTTGAGAGGTCCCAATGCTGCTTTTTAATGCCCGTTGGTATTACGAGTCTGGCAGGTACAGGTGTACCGCTCACTTTTTTTTCCACGACTCGAGCAACCGCAAATCCACTTACGTAAATTGCATATCCTATCTTTTCAATGGGACTTGCATAGCGCCGGTATTACGAGTCTTGGAAAAAGGGAGCGGTACACCCTCTCCTGTCAAGACTCCTACCGGATTTAAAAGTCAGTAGTTAAGAGTTTTATGGGCTAACGCCGTAACATAAAACTCTTAGCTAAAGTGCTAAAAAGTACACTAACACCCATAAACTACCTATTAACCCTTAAACGGAGGCCCCCACCCCCCACATCGCAAACACTTAAATAAATTTTTTAACCCCTAATCTGACGACCGGACATCACCGCCACTTCAATAAATATATTAACCCCTAAACCGCTGCACTCCCGCCTCGCAAACACTAGTTACATTTTATTAACCACTAATCTGCCGTCCCTAACATCGCCGACACCTACCTACATTTATTAACCCCTAATCTGCCGCCCCCAACGTCGCCACAACTATATTAAAGTTATTAACCCCTAAACCTAAGTCTAACCCTAACCCTAACACCCCCCTAATTTAAATATAATTTAAAATAATCTAAATAAAATAACTACAATTAACTAAATTATTCCTATTTAAAACTAAATACTTACCTCTAAAATAAACCCTAAAATAGCTACAATATAACTAATAGTTACATTTGTATCTAGCTTAGGGTTTATATTTATTTTACAGGCAACTTTGTATTTATTTTAACTAGGTACAATAGTTATTAAATATTTATTAACTATTTAATAACTTCCTAGTTAAAATAAATACAAATACACCTGTAAAATAAAACCTAACCTAAGTTACAATTACACATAACACTACACTATCATTAAATAAAATAACTACAATTAATTACAATTAAATTAAATAAACTAAATAACTAAAAAAACACACTAAATTACAGAAAATAAAAAAACAATTACAAGAATTTTAAACTAATTACACCTAATCTAATCCCCCTAATAAAATAAAAAAGCCCCTCAAAATAAAAAAAATTCCCTACCCTATACTAAATTACAAATAGCCCTTAAAAGGGCCTTTTGCGGGGCATTGCCCCAAAGTAATCAGCTCTTTTACCTGTAAAAAAATAAATAAAATACCCCCCCAACATTAAAACCCACAACCAACACACCCAACCCTACTCTAAAACCCACCCAATCCCCCTAAATAAAACCTAACACTACCCCCTTGAGGATCACCCTACCTTGAGACGTCTTCACCCAACCGGGCAGAAGTGGTCCTCCAGACGGTCCGAAGTCTTCATCCTATCCAGGCAGAAGAGGTCCTCCAGACGGCCAGAAGTCTTCATCCAGGCGGCATCTTCTATCTTCATCCATCCGGCGCGGAGCAGCTCCATCTTCAAGACATCTGACGCGGAGCATCCTCTTTGTTCAACGGCGACTAGGTCCTTTAAATGATGTCACCCAAGATGGCGTCCCTTCAATTCCGATTGGCTGATAGAATTCTATCAGCCAATCGGAATTAAGGTAAAAAAATCCTATTGGCTGATCCAATCAGCAATAGGATTGAGCTTGCATTCTGTTGGCTGTTCCAATCAGCCAATAGTATGCAAGCTCAATCCTATTGGCTGTTCTAATCAGCCAATAGGATTGAACTTCAATCCTATTGGCTGATTGGATCAGACAATAGGATTTTTTCTACCTTAATTACTAATTGGCTGATAGAATTCTTTCAGCCAATCGGAATTGAAGGGACACCATCTTGGATGACGTCATTTAAAGGACCCGTCATGTTTCCAGTCGCCGTTGAACGAAGAGGATGCTCCGCGTCGGATGTCTTGAAGAGGGAGCCGCTCCGCGCTGGATGGATATAATGTAGGGTTCGGCGATGTTGGGGGCAGCAGATTAGGGGTTCATAAGTATAATGTAGGTGGCGGCGGCGGTGTCAGGAGCGGCAGATTAGGGGTTAATAATATAAAGCAGGTGTCGGCGATGTCTGGGGCGGCGGATTAGGGGTTAATAAGTGTAAGATTAGGGGTGTTTAGACTCGGGGTTCATGTTAGGGTATAAGGTGTAGATATAAATGTGTTTCCCCATAGGAATCAATGGGCTACGTTAGAAGGTGAACGCTGCTTTTTTGCAGTTTTTTTTTCAGCCGGCTCTGCCCCATTGATTCCTATGGGGAAATCGTGCACGAGCACGTTTTGACAGCTTACCGCTATCGTAAGCAACACTGGTATTGAGGTGAGATGTGGAGCTAAATTCTGTTCTACGCTCACTTTTTTGCGGCTAACGCCGGGTTTCTAAAAGCCCATAATACCAGCGTTACTATAGGTGAGCGGTAAGGAAAAACTATGCGTTAGCACCGCACACCATTACCGACAAAAACTCGTAATCTAGCCGACAGTTTGTACAGCTACCCCACTACCTTCTCCAGTTTTCTTCCACTCAAGCACACTCTAAATATTCATTCCACTTACATATTCACAAGTATCATTAAGAAATCACACTTGAATATAAATTTCAAGTATATAAAGAATAAAATATTTGCTTCTTTTCTGTATTGGTTTATATTGCGTGTATGGTATAGAGAAAAGTATACAAATGTAATGTGGCAATGAATGCTTTGTAAAAACGGTGTCTCAAATGCTCTAAAACTCTCTCTAAACATAGCAAACACTGCTGCAAATAATGATATTTTAACAATATTTTCTCATTTTTATTTTACTCAAAAATGCATTTTTATATAATATACAGTATCTTCCTATTTTAAAATCCATATTATGTAGGTACCACAAAAATCTAGCTTTATTCTATTCCAGAAAAGAGGAATAAACAATATAATTAAGCCACTGTTTAATTAATCGTTGAATAAAGAAAATAATAATGATAATTATTATATATAAATTGAAAATACAATATACTAAGTTATATTACCATGAGCTATTTAGAGACAGCAACATCACTTATTTTAATTTAATCTTCATTTTATTTGAATAAAAACTAGATGTATTTTCAAGATATTGAACTAAATATTAAGTATTCTTAACTTATATAATTCTTGTTTGCTTGTTTTTTGAAAGGAAATAGAAACTTGTCTTCCATTAAGGGATTTAAGGGATTTAAAATGTGTCAATGTCTGTTGTCTCTCCCATTAGAACAATTAGACATGATAAGGGCTTAATTGAAGGTGTGGAGAAGTCTCTCATGGGATCATATATAGCAAAACTAAACAAAATGCATGAGTCATCAACCTGGAGTGAAGTAAAGAAAGGATGGCGAGTTATTCAGTTGCCAGATGGACATTTGCTGCTTCATTGTTTGTGTATTTTGTTAGGCATTAGCCAATGCAAACACTGTCTGAGACTTATATAAAGGAACATTTATCTTACAAATCATAATTCACAAGAACAATGAATAAATGGTCCACAGCAACCAAAAACAGGAGAACAACATTGTTTTTTTTTTTTTGCAAATGCAGTGACTCAGACTTCCATATTATATACTGAGAGTAATAATAATAATAATATTTCTCTTGTAAGGTGTATCCAGTGCACGTATCATCCATTACTTGTGGGATATTCTCCTTCCCAACAGGAAGTTGCAAGAGGATCACCCACAGCAGAGCTGCTATATAGCTCCTCCCCTAACTGCCATACCCAGTCATTCTCTTGCAACTCTCAACAAAGATGGAGGTAGTAAGAGGAAAGTGGTGATAGATAGTTAATTTTTTCTTCAATCAAAAGTTTATTGTTTTTAAATGGTACCAGAGTTGTACTATTTTATCTCAGGTAGCATTTAGAAGAAGAATCTGCCTGCATTTTTCTATGATCTTAGCAGAAGTAACTAAGATCCACTGCTGTTCTCACATATGTCTGAGGAGTGAGGTAACTTCAGAGGGAGAATGGCGTGCAGGGTATCCTGCAATAAGGTATGTGCAGTTTTAAGTTTTTCTAGGGATGGAATTGCTAGAAAATGCTGCTGATACCAGATTAATGTAAGTTAAGCCTAAATACAGTGATTTAATAGCGACTAGTATCAGGCTTGCTATCAGAGGTATATACTCTGATTAATGTGCAATATAAAATGTTTGCTGGCATGTTTAATCGTTTTTATATATGCTTTGGTGATAAAACTTATTGGGGCTTAGTTTTTTCCACATGGCTGGCTTGATTTTTGCCTAGAAACAGTTTCCTGAGGCTTTCCACTGTTGTAATATGAGTGGGAGGGGCCTATTTTAGCACTTTTTTGTGCAGTTAAAATTACAGAGACATTCAGCTTCCCTCAGCAGTCCCCTGCATGTTATAGGACATCTCTGAAGGGCTCAAAAGGCTTCAAAAGTCGTGTATTGAGGAAGGTAAAGCCACAGTGGAGCTGTGGCAGTTGTGACTGTTTAAAAAAAAACAACAAAAAAAACGTATTTTTCGTTTTGTTAATCCGTTTTTTGTATTAAGGGGTTAATCATCCATTTGCAAGTGGGTGCAATGCTCTGCTAACTTGTTACATACACTGTAAAAATTTCGTTAGTTTAACTGCCATTTTTCACTGTTATTTCAAATTTTGACAAAATTTGTTTCTCTTAAAGGCACAGTAACATTTTTTATATTGCTTGTTAACTTGATTTAAAGTGTTTTCCAAGCTTGCTAGTCTCATTGCTAGTCTGTATAAACATGTCTGAAATAGAGGAAACTCCTTGTTCATTATGTTTAAAAGCCATGGTGGAACCCCATAGGAGAATGTGTACTAAATGTATTGATTTCACTTTAAACAATAAAGATCAGCTGTTATCTTTAAAAGAATTATAACCAGAGGATTCTGACGAGGGGGAAGTTATGCCGACTAACTCTCCCCACGTGTCGGATCCTTTGACTCCCGCTCAAGGGACTCACGCTAAAATGGCTCCAAGTACATCAAAGACGCCCATAGCGATTACCTTGCAGGACATGGCGGCAATCATGGATAATACCCTGTCAGCTGTATTATCCAGACTGCCTGAATTCAGAGGAAAGCGCGATAGCTCTGGGGTTAGACGTAGTACAGAGCGCGCAGATGCTTTAGGGCCCATGTCTGATACTGCGTCACAATATGCAGAAGCTGAGGAAGGAGAGCTTTAGTCTGTGGGTGACATTTCTGATTCGGGGAAACCTGATTCAGATATTTCTACTTTTAAATTTAAGCTTGAGAACCTCTGTGTATTGCTTGGGGAGTTGTTAGCTGCTCTGAATGACTGTGACACAATTGCAGTGCCAGAGAAATTGTGTAGACTGGATAAATACTATGCAGTGCCGGTGTGTACTGATGTTTTTTCCAATACCTAAAAGGTTTACAGAAATTATTAATAAGGAGTGGGATAGACCCGGTGTGCCATTTTCCCCCCCTCCTATTTTTAGAAAAATGTTTCCAATAGACGCCACCACACGGGACTTATGGCAGACGGTCCCTAAGGTGGAGGGAGCAGTTTCTACTTTAGCAAAGCGTACCACTATCCCTGTCGAGGACAGTTGTGCTTTTTCAGATCCAATGGATAAAAAATTAGAAGGTTACCTTAAGAAAATGTTTATTCAACAAGGTTTTATCCTGCAGCCCCTTGCATGCATTGCGCCTGTCACTGCTGCTGCGGCGTTCTGGTTTGAGTCTCTGGAAGAGGCCTTTCAGACAGCTACTCCATTGACTGAAATACTTGACAAGCTTAGAACACTTAAGCTAGCTAATTCTTTTGTTTCTGATGCCATTGTTCATTTGACTAAACTAACGGCTAAGAATTCTGGATTCGCCATCCAGGCGCGTAGAGCGCTATGGCTTAAATCTTGGTCAGCTGACGTGACTTCAAAGTCTAACATTCCCTTCAAGGGGCAGACCCTATTCAGGCCTGGTTTGAAGGAAATTATTGCTGACATTACTGGAGGTAAGGGTCATGCCCTTCCTCAGGACAGGGCCAATTCAAAGGCCAAACAGTCTAATTTTCGTGCCTTTCGAAACTTCAAGGCAGGTGCAGCATTAACTTCCTCTGCTACAAAACAAGAGGGAACTTTTGCTCAATCCAAGCCGGGCTGGAAACCTAACCAGTCCTGGAACAAAGGCAAGCAGGCCAGAAAACCTGCTGCTGCCTCTAAGACAGCATGAAGGAACGGCCCCCTATCCGGTAACAGATCTAGTAGGGGGCAGACTTTCTCTCTTCGCCCAGGCATGGGCAAGAGATGTTCAGGATCCCTGGGCGTTGGAGATCATATCTCAGGGATATCTTCTGGATTTCAAAGCTTCCCCCCCCCTCAAGGGAGATTTCACCTTTCGAGATTATCTGTAAACCAGATAAAGAAAGAGGCATTCTTACGCTGTGTGCAAGACCTCCTAGTTATGGGAGTGATCTGTCCAGTTCCACAGACGGAACAGGGACAGGGATTTTATTCAAATCTGTTTGTGGTTCCCAAAAAAGAGGGAACCTTCAGACCCATTTTGGATCTAAAGATCTTAAACTATTCGGACCATCCTACCTATGATCCAGGAGGGTCAGTACATGACCACAGTGGATTTGAAGGATGCTTACCTTCACATACCGATTCACAAAGATCATCATCGGTTCCTAAGGTTTGCCTTTCTAGACAGGCATTACCAATTTGTGGCTCTTCCCTTCGGGTTAGCTACAGCTCCAAGAATCTTTACAAAGGTTCTGGGATCGCTTCTGGTGGTCCTAAGACCGCGAGGTATATCAGTGGCCCCTTATCTGGACGACATCCTGATACAGGCGTCAAGCTTTCAGATTGCCAAGTCACATACGGACATAGTTCTGGCATTTCTCAGGTCACATGGGTGGAAGGTGAACGAGGAAAAGAGTTCTCTATCCCCACTCACAAGAGTCTCCTTCCTAGGGACTCTGATAGATTCTGTAGAAATGAAGATTTACCTGACAGAATCCAGGTTAGCAAAGCTTCTAAAATCTTGCCGTGTTCTTCATTCTATTCCGCGCCCTTCGGTGGCTCAGTGTATGGAAGTAATCGGCTTGATGGTAGCGGCGATGGACATAGTGCCATTTGCGTGCCTACATCTCAGACAGTGGAATGGGGATTACACAAATTTGTCCCCTCTGCTAAATCTGGATCAAGAGACCAGAGATTCTCTTCTCTGGTGGCTATCTCGGGTCCATCTGTCCAAAGGTATAACCTTTCGCAGGCCAGATTGGACAATTGTAACAACAGATGCCAGCCTTCTAGGTTGGGGTGCAGTCTGGAATTCCCTGAAGGCTCAGGGATCGTGTACTCAGGAGGAGAAACTCCTCCCAATAAATATTCTGGAGTTAAGAGAAATATTCAATGCTCTTCTAGCTTGGCCTCAGTTAGCAAACCCTGAGGTTCATCAGATTTCAGTCGGACAACATTACGACTGTGGCTTACATCAACCATCAAGGGGGAACCAGGAGTTCCCTAGCGATGCTAGAAGTCTCCAAGATAATTCGCTGGGCAGAGACTCACTCTTGCCACCTATCAGCAATCCATATCCCAGGTGTAAAGAACTGGGAGGCGGATTTTCTAAGTCGTCAGACTTTTCATCCGGGGGAGTGGGAACTCCATCTGGAGGTGTTTGCTCAATTGGTTCATCGTTGGGGCAAACCAGAACTGGATCTCATGGCGTCTCGCCAGAACGCCAAGCTTCCTTGTTACGGATTCAGGTCCAGGGACGCAGAAGCGGCACTAATAGATGCTCTAGCAGCGCCTTGGTTCTTCAACCTGGCTTATGTGTTTCCACCGTTTCCTCTGCTCCCTCGACTGATTGCCAAAATCAAACAGGAGAGAGCATCTGTGATCTTGATAGCGCCTGTGTGGCCACGCAGACCTAGTGGACATGTCATTCTTTCCACCATGGACCCTGCCTCTGAGACAAGACCTTCTACTACAAGGTCCTTTCAATCATCCGAATCTAATTTCTCTGAGACTGACTGCATGGAGATTGAACGCTTGATTTAATCAAAGCGTAGCTTCTCCAAGTCAGTCATTGATACCCTAATACAGGCACGAAAGCCTGTCACCAGGAAAATCTACCATAAGATATGGCGTAAATACCTTTATTGGTGTGAATCCAAGAATTACTCATGGAGTAAGGTTAGGATTCCTAGGATATTGTCCTTTCTCCAAGAGGGTTTGGAAAAAGGATTATCAGCTAGTTCTTTAAAGGGACAGATTTCTGCTCTGTCTATTCTTTTGCACAAGCGTCTGGCAGAAGTTCCAGACGTTCAAGCTTTTTGTCAGGCTTTGGTTAGAATTAAGCCTTTGTTTAAACCTGTTGCTCCCCCATGGAGCTTAAACTTGGTTCTTAAAGTTCTTCAAGGGGTTCCGTTTGAACCCCTTCATTCCATTGATATCAAACTTTTATCTTGGAAAGTTCTGTTTTTGATGGCTATTTCCTCGGCTCGTAGAGTCTCTGAGTTATCTGCTTTACAATGTGATTCTCCTTATCTGATTTTCTATTCAGATAAAGTAGTTCTGCGTACAAAACCTGGGTTTTTACCTAAGGTAGTTTCTAACAAGAATATCAATCAAGAGATTGTTGTTCCATCATTGTGTCCTAATCCTTCAAAGAAGGAACGTCTTTTACATAATCTGGACGTGGTCCGTGCTTTGAAGTTTTACTTACAAGCTACTAAAGATTTTCGCCAAATATCTACACTGATTGTTGTTTACTCTGGACAGAGGAGAGGTCAAAGAGCTTCGGCAACCTCTCTTTCTTTTTGGCTTCGGAGCTTAATACGCTTAGCCTATAAGACTGCTGCACAGCAGCCCCCTGAAAGGATTACAGTTCATTCTACTAGAGCTGTGGCTTCCACCTGGGCCTTTAAAAATGAGGCTTCTGTTGAACAGATTTGCAAGGCGGCGACTTGGTCTTCGCTTCATACTTTTTCAAAATTTTACAAATTTTATACTTTTGCTTCTTCGGAGGCTATTTTTGGGAGAAAGGTTCTACAGGCAGTGGTTCCTTCCATTTAAGCCTGCCTTGTCCCTCCAGTCATCCGTGTACTTTAGCTTTGGTATTGGTATCCCACAAGTAATGGATGATCCGTGGACTGGATACACCTTATAAGAGAAAACATAATTTATGCTTACCTGATAAATTTATTTCTCTTGTGGTGTATCCAGTCCACGGCCCGCCCTGTCCTTTTAAGGCAGGTCTAAATTTTAATTTAAACTTCAGTCACCACTGCACCCTATGGTTTCTCCTTTCTCGGCTTGTTTCGGTCGAATGACTGGATATGGCAGTTAGGGGAGGAGCTATATAGCAGCTCTGCTGTGGGTGATCCTCTTGCAACTTCCTGTTGGGAAGGAGAATATCCCACAAGTAATGGATGATCCGTGGACTGGATACACCACAAGAGAAGTAAATTTATCAGGTAAGCATAAATTATGTTTCCTGCTAAAGAGAATAAAAGCACAAATTATGTATGACTGCAAGCTCTATTTGTGTCCATTTACTGTTAAAAAAGTTTATATTGAACATTTAGCATACTGTTATCCATGTATTTAAAGTTAAAGATGCTATATAGCTGTAGTTTGCTCTTTTCATGTTACTTATAATGGGCCACATTACAAGTGGATCAATATTTAATTCTCCCGCTTAAGTGTTAACTGCGCTAGAAGTAAGCTTTTTGGGCGCTTTGGGTTGCGCTTGTATTATGAGTTGAAAGCAAACTGTTTTCACTCTTGCACTAACCCGACGAGCGCAAAAAGTCCAACTTAGAATATTGTATGCACGTTCATGTACTTCCCCATATTAGTCAAAGAAGAAAAAAAAGTGGAAAAAAGTACCCTACTCGTGCGCAAACCTGTTTGCATATTTTCATGTGCGCTAACTCGACAAGAAAATATTCACATTCCAATGTTCTGCACGTAGCAGAATATGTTCTATTTATTATTAAATTAATATTTCAACATATATCTAATGGTGTTTTGGTACAATCCATATATATATATATATATATATATATATATATATATATATATATATATATATATACACACACACATGATTATATATAGGTATAGATATATACAGATATATAGGAACATCTATTAATTAATACTTAGAACATAGAACATATTCTGCTATGAGCAGAACAATGGAATGTGAAGTATTTACAGTAAATAAACTTTATTAAAAATTAATATTTTTTTTTTAAGTTTTCAAAGCTTTATTAGCAATAAAATTGACAATACAAGTAAATTCCCAAACACAGTGGGAAATGTAAAACAAAATATATGAAGATCATAGTGCAACATAGAAAACAAGAGGGAAAAGAAGAAAAAAAAACAAAAAAACAAAGAACTGGATTTGTCTCAGATAATCTTTTCCGAGAGTCGAATGGTACCGTGATAAATACGGGTGAACTAGCAGTAAGGAGTGATAACTGGTACATTATGAAAGGGAGAGGAAGAAAGAATAGAAAAGGGAGGAAGAGAGAAAAGGAAGAGAAGAGGATGGAGAAGGCGGAAAGAAAGAGAGAGGAGGAGCTCTTGTAGAGACATTATGCTAACGGGAGTGCACCAAAGTAACCATCTACAAATCTGCCCTAGGGAACCAATGAGGCTTAAACACTTTAGCCCAGTCTTCCCAGGTCAATTCGAAAAGGTCTATTTTATTCATGGTATAAAACACATTTCTTTCCATAGAGTTAATTTAGGCCATGATGTCTACAACAGAGGGCCAAATCGGGGGGGTCTGGGATTTCCATGCTCTAGTGATCGCCAGTCTAGTGGCCGAGAAAAGGTACACACACATATAACTCTGAAACTTAGGGAGGGAGTGTAGGCCTACGTGTAATAAAGCAGTTTCTGGGTTTTTTGGGACATGTATATTTAACCTGGATAAAAGAGTGTATACCCTATGCCACAAATGCTTGAGCTTAGGGCAGGCCCACCAGATGTGGACAGAATCTCCTGGTTTCCCACAGAGCTTCCAGCACTGGGGCAAAGAAATCAGTTTAAGTTTATAGAGCCTCATTGGGGTGAAATACCAGTGAGAGAGCAATTTATAATATGATTCGTAAAGTGTCGTGCAGTGTATGGCTTTTGTAGTAAGATCGAAGGCCCTAGACCAAAGGGACTGGGGGTAATGCACATGTAATATATCCTCCCATTTTTTGATGTGTAGTGCCTTGTCGTCCGGGGTTGCCCCCTCCACAAGCCAGTAGAAATGGGTCAAAGGTTTACAAATTTTCCCCCCCTTTTTCCAAAGTGTCTCCCAAGCGGTCAAAGGACGGGAAAGGGGCTGGGTGAAACCCCAGTATCTTAGAATACTTTTGATCCGAGTGTATTCAAAATGCAACTTGAGAGGAGCGTCCGGCGTACCGGTTAGTTGGGAAAAAGGCCGGTAAGAATCTGGGGAGTGGGGTGGAATTAGGTCAGAAACTGAAGTAAGGCCTAGATTAGACCACGCGTTGGGGTGCGAGTCAGGGAGGCCCAACAACAGGCCAGTGAGCGAGTGAATAGGTGAGGGGTGTGGGGATATCTTAGGTTGATGTCTCAATTTATCCCAGGAACTCAGGCATTCATTTATTACAAAGTTCTCGACGTTAAGCGTGCATCGGCAATGTGGGGGAATCCAAATTAGGTCATGCAAATGAACATGGTTGGGAAGGGATGCTTGCTCTAAGGTGCGCCATCTGCTCGCACCCGATCTGTTTCCCCATTGTGTAATATGAGAAAGCTTGGCCGCCTCATAGTAACGGGTAACAGAGGGAGAAGCAACTCCGCCAAATGATTTCGGATATTGGAGCAGCTTGTGAGCGACTCTGGCTGGTTTGCCTTGCCAGATGTACTTCGAGAAACCGCTCTGAAACTGTAACAACAGACATCGCGTGAGCCTTATGGGCAGGCACCGAAAAAGGTAGGTCAATGTGGGAAGAAAGGACATCTTTAAGGCTGTAATTCTGCCCAACCAAGATATTGATTTATAATCCCATTTAGAAGATAAAGATCTCAGTTCAGCTAGCAGAGGGAGATAGTTGTTGCGTATCAACTGAGCTTTATCTGGTGAAATAAAGATTCCTAAGTATTTGATATTGCTAGGTTTATAATTAAACCCATATGTTTGCATTAATGCCTGAGTGTAGTCTACTGGGAAGCCCTTAGCATATACCTCAGTCTTTGAGGTATTTAGCTTATAAAAAAGACATATCTCCAAAACACTGGAGCAAGGATAAAAGGGCTGGAATAGAAGATTGGGGAGAAGATGTGAATATAGTGATGTCATCGGCAAAAAGAGCGATTTTATGGGTGGTGCCGTGAAGGGTAATACCTGAGATAGAGGGATCTTGACGCATGAGTTCAGCGAGGGGTTCTATGGCGAGGGCGGAAAGTAAGGGAGACAATGGACACCCCTGACGCGTGCCGTTAGTCAAAGGGAAAGAGCCGGAGCAGAATCCCAGGCCTCTGACCCTAGCTGACGGGCACGAGTATAAAGCTCTAATAAAGGACACAGATTCTAATGGAAATTTGAAGACATCCAGTACCTCCCACAGGTAATCCCAGCGAACCTGATCGAACGCCTTTTCGGCATCGAGGGAGATAACCGAAAAGGGCTTACCCAATCTAGTAGCTTCCATCACAATATTAAGTAGGCGTCTAGTATTATCAGGACCTTCCCGATCATGAATAAATCCCACTTGGTCCGTATTAATTAAGCTAGGTAGCAGAGTAGCCATACGGTTCGCTAGAATCTTAGAATAAATTTTGATATCAGTGTTGATAAGAGATATGGGTCGATAGCTGGGGCACAAGGAAGGGTCCTTCCCTGCCTTAGGTATAGTGACAATCATAGCTTCCAGGAACTCACTTTTGAAGGAGCCCTGAGAACCAGAATATTGGAAAAACGGTGAAGAATGGGAATGAGATCCTTCTTGTAAGTTTTATAAAATAACGCAGGGAATCCGTCTGGGCTGGGGGCCTTAAGTGGTTTGAGGGAGTCAACTACCCGTTTAATTTCGAGTATGGATATAGGTGCTTTAAGGGTGTCCTGTTGTTCATCTGTCAAGGTAGGTAGATTAAGGTTTTTGAGGGTCTGCTGAATATTAAGTTGTGGGGTAGCAGTGGGGGATTCTGAATTCTGGATGTTATAAAGCTCCTCGTAATAAGAGGCGAACATAGAACCTATCTGTTTAGGTAGCGTGGAGGACTGGACATTATGTTTCAAAATTTGTATTCGGGAGGCACTCTCTCTATGCCTAAGCTTATTTGCCAGCATAGTGTCTGCCTTATTCCCTTTGTGGTAAAATAACTGTCTAAGTTTTAGCAGCTGCTGTTGTGTCCGTTGGAGTTCTAAGGTACAGATATGGGCTTTAAGTTCTTTTATGGCGGTGGACTGTGCTGGGGAGAGGGAGAGTCAGTTGAGTTTCTCTTGTTCATTAAGTTTGCTAAAGGCCTGTGAAAGGGGCAACCCACGGGATCTTCTAAGGATGGCCTGTTTTCTTATAAACAAGCCTCTAACTGAGGCCTTAATGGCCCCCCAGAGGGTATCGTCAGCGACAGTTTGAGTGTCATTTAAAGTAATTAGTTCTCTTAGGTCTTTTTCAAGTTCCATTCGAAAGGAGATATCAGACAGAATAGTATGTGGCATGGACCAAGTTGGTGCATATGAGGAGGTAAGGGAATTGTAAACTGTAAGTGACACTTGATCGTGATCAGACCATACGCATGGGAGGATATGGGTGTCCCTAACGTGGTCTAAGGTTTGGGATTGGCTAAAAATGTAGTCTAGTCTGGTGTAGGTTAGGTGAGGGGAAGAAAAATGCGTATAGTCTCTATCTATAGTATGAAAGGCGCGCCAGGTGTCAAAATAACCAAATGCAAGCATAAGGGATCTAAATTTAAGTGAGAGAGTTAGCAAGAAGAAAGACGTGCAACAGCACTACACTAAAATTAGGGAGTTGCTTTAAATAAAAGGAACTGTGTGTTGTCCTAAGCTTGAGTGCTTATGCATGAACTAACTAGGAAAAATTTGTCAACATAGAGGTTGGGCAAAAGTATGCATCTATATAGCACTTCACTCTCCCTTTAATTGTTTTAAGTAACATCAAAATCGAAGGATATGGTGAAGTGGTGTGTTTAAAATTTAACCTTTATTGATTTTATTAAAATTGCAAAACAAACACAACAAAACATTTAAAAAACACAATAAAGTTTAGACCTATGGAACTAAGGCTCTGCTACCTGGTTTAGATAAATTGTGTAAGGTATTCCAATTAGTGGATAGGTTGGATGATGAGGTTGCCCAGACTGATCAATATGGATGGTATATCCACATATATATATCCCTGGTAGAGCACACTATTCGCATATGTAATTGGTAAGGGCCTTCTGTGGATGAAATTTATACGTAATCGCACATCAGATACTACTGTATCAAATTCAGATATGGGATACTAAACTATTAATCTGTAAATATAGATGTACTAATGTGCAATTACTTTAGGACATGCTGTCTGTAGTATGGGGTAGTAAGAGATAATTGTAGTACTAGCTCTGTATATACTAGAGAATAATTGCAGTCCTATGTTTCTTGTCAGAGGCTCTTGTTAGAAATTGCTGAATGGCTAACCAAGCACAAGTGGTACTGGTATAGATTAATTAAAGTTTCACTATTATTTCAGGAAGGTTATATAATCCTTCAGTGATTTATGACCCACTTCTAAATTTGTCGCCACGTCTTTTGTCAGTGGCTCATAGTATTATTGGAATAATCTGAGGTGTCAGTGATTGATATACAAACACTAAGGAATAGCTTAGTAGAAAACCACAAGAGTTTGTGTATATTATATTAAGATATGTACCAAGGATGATTCATTAATACAAGAGTTTCTTCATATACATACACCTGTGGATAGAAATGATTATGTGTTAGGTTGAGCTGATGTTTAATGTTTTCTTGAGATTCAGGTATTTGAACTCATTTAACTGGAATAGGTTATTAATTTATTGTACAGTCTTTATTCAGTCTTAATAAATCCTCATAAATGGGGTAGGTATTGTACTCTGTCTGTTAGCAAATACCAGGTTGATAAAATAATATCCAACTATATGATAGAATTAGGTACACTTAATTTATTTATGTCCTGTTTAATTTTCACAGGATTATAGAATATACAGTGTATTTCCACAATAGATATCTCCTTGTGTATGATTTGAATAGAGTGGTACTTAATAATAGGAGGAGAATACTGTTTGCAGCGTCATTTAAGGTACTATGTAACCTGCATTAATTTGCAGCAGTGCTGATGATATATACACTGTTGTAGTTAATCTCCTGAATTGTAACGATCAGTGTCCCTCTAAATAGGTATAATCGCAGAAGGGCATAATCAGATGTTGCAAGCAAAGTTAGTAAATTATAATAGCTTGCATCTGTCTGGAATCAGCTCAATATTACCAGTAAAGTGCTGCCCTTAACTGCTAAGGATTGGATATGGCAATAACAATTAGAGGAATTGTACAATAGCGCTGCGGAATCTGTTGGCGCTCTACAAATAACCGATAATAATAATACAATGTATCGTTTTTTTAAAATTGAGTTAGCGTGTTACACTAGGTCCCAGAAATAGATCAACTAAAATATGCTGTTATTCACCACAAGTGAATGTTTTAGATAATATTACTGTGTTCTATCTTTTGAATTCTGAAGTTTTATCATGTGAACTTCTAGATATTCTATGTATTATATATAGTTGCTAGAATTCCAACTTGGTAGATAAAGTAACATATAGTTTAATCAAATTTAAACGTCTTAGCCTCAGTGATAAATCACTGTACAATGTATCCACTTTATAATGGAGTTAGCATATTGCACTAAGTCCCAAATAAACATCAACTGGGTTATACTGTTTAATAAGCGGTAGCTATTTCAAATAATGCTGCTGGTTTTCTGTCTTTTGCAATTCTACAATTTACCGAGTAGACTAGAGGTTTTCTATTTGTTGTATATAGTCGCTAAGATTTTGACTGATTGGTAAGGTAGCAGATAGTTCTAATATGTTAGAGTATTAAGCTAGATAAAGCATTAGCGTGGTCTAAATTTTTTGCAAGGTTAAAAACTGTTGAGTGTTGAGAGGCATTCAACACCCTCCCCTGACATGTTTCGCCGGCATAGTGGCAGCTTTTTCGAAGCTGAGAGAGTATCTAATCTATGTGAGAGAGTATCTAATCTATGGACATTAGGGTTCGGTTTACTAGTTTTTTTTATCCAAAAGGGGGTCCCAGATAAGATTGAAGTCTCCACCCAAAATAACTCTACCTTGCTTATATTTATCGACTGTCTTGAGAATTTTACGTAAGCATTTGCACTGACCTGAATTAGGGAGGTAAACCAATACTAGAGTGTACATGCATTGGTTTAGTCTGCAACTGAGAATAATATATCTAGCTTGGGGGTCAATTTATAGGAAAATTATTTCACAAGCCAAACGCTTGTGAATTAGGATGGCGACACCTCTAGCCTTTGCAGTAAAGGGGGCGAGGACTACAGTTGTGTAGTGTTTGGAGAAGAGTGTGGGAATGTTACCAACTTTCCAGTGTGTCTCCTGAAGGAAGACAACATCTGGGTTTGAGTGCTTGAGTGAACTGAGGAAGACACTACGCTTGCCATGCAAATTCAACCCTCTCACATTGTGCGTAAGAAACTTTAAGGTGTCCCTGTTAGCCATTTAAGTATTGTGGGAAACATTCTAAGGACAAGAGCTTAAAGAGGAGAGAAGAAAGAAAGGAGGAAAGAAAGATTGAATGCATAGAATAAGGAATATAGTTTTTGTTAAACAACTGATAGATTGTTGTGGTGGAATTAGTCCACCAAGGTGAACCCAACATTAGGGTTAAGTGGGGGGGGGGGGAATTACCAAGGTCTAGCAAAGAGACCGGGGTGATTTGACCTGAAAGTGCAAATACAGCAATAAACATTTGAATATAACAATAAACAGGGCTTAACTGGCAAATAACTTAACAAGAAAAAAAACTTAACCCCGGCTACCCTACAGCTGCATTGAGAACTACAGCTGGATAGCCAGAGCCAAGAACAACAACAATGACATAAAGAAAATGAGGTGTATACTCATCTTATGGCTGAGAGTCCAGACCCATGAATCACAGAGTCCAAGAGTGTGGGCATTCAGGGGACCCCCTCCTGAGGGGCAGGTAGGTGCTTCTGCCGTTTAGACCTCTGCTATTTGACCTGCCACTAAGGGGCCGAGGCCCTGAGCCTCGATTGGGTAATAGATGATTGAGTAGTGTTCATGGGTGGGCGCAGGCCCCAGGATTCAAGAAGTGTGAAGCCCTGATTGAGGTTAGCCACAGTATGTGAATGGTTGTCTTTTGTAATGAGTATTTTGGTTGGCAAGCCCCATCTGTATTTTATGTTTTCGCGCCTCAGAACCCCTGTTATTGGGGCGAGCAATCTCCTCTACTGGAGGGTATGTTGAGATAAGTCCCGCAGCAACTGAACATTCTTGAACTTTTCAGGCAAGGTAGGCTTACGGAAGGCTGCCTGCAAAATCTGGTCCTTCAGGGTATAGCTGTGGAAACACGCAACTACGTCCCTGAGTTTGTCCGAAGCGAGAGCTCTAGGTCTCAGCGCTCTGTGGCAGCGCTCCAGAGTGTTAGGGGTCATGGTGAATGTTCCCAAGAGTTCTCTAAATAGCTCTGAGAGGTAACTATTTAGGTCAGTAGGTAGGATATCTTCTGGGATGCCACGAAAGTGAATGTTGCTGCGGCGGGACCTGTCTTCCAAGTCGGCCAGTTTATATTCCAATTGTGTGATCTGATCCGCCAAAGATTCAGAGTATGCCAGGAGATTAGTGTGATCAGTAGCCAGGTCATCTTGTTTGCATTCCAAATCATCAACCCGCTCCCCAATCTCAGAAATATCTTCCCGGAGCTCAGCCGAGCTACGATGGATCTCTTGGGTGATTGATTGGGTTTGGGCGGCCAGCAGTTTCTGCATAGTTGACTCTGTAATGTATTTGGAAGAAGATACACAGGAGTTGACACTGGATTGCGAGTCCCCATCATGAGAGTCTTGATCAGCGCGGCTAGAGGCCGACTGAGACGGTACTCTGGGAGTTTGAAGAGAGAAATGATCCAAAACTGTCTTCTTGGCCTTGGACTGAGACTTAGACTGTCTCCTGGAGTTGTGCGGCATTATGGATGTGAACAGACAGAAACCTTATGGTGAGAAGCTTCAAAATATACTTTCAAAATGAACAGATGAGGGTCTCCTGTAGTCTGTAAAGTAAACAGTTAAGAAAATCAAAAGAGGTGACATGCTCCTTGTATTTAAATATAAAACTTAGCATTTATTTCTTTGTTTAAAAGAGTATATTTACAGCAGTCAATTATAATGGATACTAGATAGCGTAGCACACTGGCTTACGCGTTTCGGGCGTTGCCCATAGTCATAGCCTGTTAATGTGCACTATCAGGTTACTTTAAAAACCCCTTGCTACATACTGATTGGTTAAAACTTAATGATGCTATCTAAGTATATACATAACATGCATCAGCACTAATATACACAAGCACTGTTATAACCTATTCGGCAGACAGATATAATTTATTAACCCCTACTCCCATTCGCTCTAATCTAGAGTTAACGTATACAAGTAAAATGTGTATCTTTTAATACATTTGAAACTTCAATATATGTCTATTTCAAACTTTGCTATAGGTGTATATACCATTAAATTTGATCAGACCTATTTGAGTTTATATCACATTAGTTATACTAGAACTTATTGAATAGACATTGCTTCTACAATATATGTTTTAGTGAATAAGTGTGTTAGTATTTCAATGGCATAGTTGTATGAATATGATTCAAAACATCTCTTTATACATTAGAAAAATCACATCTTGCGTTAACAAATATAACAATAAATGTGTAGATCCAAGGCCACTGCTTGTTTTTGACTGAAAAGTAGACTTACCCACAAGCTGTTATTAAAATCCTGAGTGACTATCTATTTAAGTCTTCAGTCTATATAGATTCTGGATAGAATAAACCTTTACCTGTGGGATAATAATCAAATATGATGATATTAAAGAAAGTCATATAGCCTAAGATTAGGACATTATACAATATATTAAAAATATTTGAGAAATTGATTGGTCTAGATAAATAAGACTTATTTTCTGTAATAATTTGGTTCTGGTATAAAGGATCAACCACTCTTTTAACTTATAGTATGTTTAAAAATTCAAAGGTTAGATGGCCAATTCTGTCTCTTTATTGATACAAGACGATCAATAATCTTGAAGTGTGTAAATTTTAATTTTAATCTGATGATAGTTTACCTGGATGTGATTAATAAACAATTAATGACTATCCCTTTTAGGGAGCAATCAAGGATTTAGCTAAACCTGAAATATATAGGTGGTTAATAAATGGGAGATAGATAATTATTTTCTATTGGGGTACTTTTCATCCAGAAAACTCTTATTCTCGACCAATTATTAAGGGTGTATTGGGCAATACTATTCCCAAAAGTTAATAATATCATACTTTGAATTGAGGCCCAGTGGATGTCTTGTCTGAAGTTTAAACATCTAAAAGACCTCTCTTTTGGCTAGAAGCTTGTCCACATCTCCGCCTCTGTTCGGCACTTTAACTTGCTCTATGGCACACCATCTCATGGTGGACAGATTTCCATTATGTAATTCAGAAAAGTGTCGAACGAGGGGGGTCAAGGACTTGCCTCTCTCCAGAGTCGAAAGGTGTTCTCTGATTCTTGATTTGATATCTCTTGACGTAAGTCCTATGTATTGGACATTACATCTAGTGCATCGAATCATATAAATCACGTTTTTTGACATGCAATTCATCAGTGATTTTATTGGATAAATCTCTCCTGTCATACAAGAGCTAAACTCCCTGGTTTTATCCAAATAATCACAGGGCTTGCATTTGTTGTGTCCACAACTGTACATTCCCCTACTGCTAAGACAAGTACTAGTGTTGCTCGCTTGTTGTTTTAGCAAAGTCGGTGATAGTAGATTCCCTAGAGTGGGACTTCTTCTAGAGCTACACCTGACTCCCTCCTTGACTATTTCTGTTAGTTTGTCGTCTGCTGCCAAAAGTGGAAAATGTTTTTTAACAATATGTGTGATCTGCTGAGATTGAGAACTGTAACTTGTCACAAAATTGACCCCTTTAAAGTTTGCTTGTGTTTTCTTTTCATTCTTGAAAATACTTTCTCTGCATATATTGTTACATTGTTTCCTGGCTCTGGTAATGACATTTTTTTGGTATCCTCTCTCCTTGAGTCTAGCTACCAATTCGTCAGCTTGTTTGTTATACTCTGTATCTTGTGTGCAATTACGTTTCAGGCGAATGAATTCACCTTTCATGTAAAAGGGAATTTCCTGATATTAGTTTTCTGTATGTTTTAGTTGTAATTCCCTGTTGTGTGCCTGTCAGAGTTAGATCCAGATAGTTTATGTTGGTTATTTGTACCTCAAAAGTAAAGGAAAGCCCAACAGTGGTTGTATTGAGGTAGTCTACAAATTCGGGGATTAGATCTTTAGACCCCCTCCATATAAAGAGGAGGTCATCTATATACCTTTTGTACATGACTATCTCAGATTTGAAGGCATTTCTATCTCCAAAGATGTGGGAGTGCTCCCACCAACCTAAAAATAGGTTGGCGTACGAGGGGGCAAACTTGACCCCCATCGCAGTCCCACATCTCTGGAGATAGAATACCCCCTCAAAGGTGAAAAAATTGTGCGTAAGGAGAAATTTGGTTATTTTGAGTACAAATCGCTGAAAATCCTCTGTGTAATCAGTATAGTGATGTAAGAAAAAGCCAATAGCCTTAAGACCTTCCGTATGGGGTATAGAAGAGTAAAGTGATACCGCATCCACCGTGATCCACTTGTATGTATCACTCCATTCTATTTGTTCGGTGATTGTTATATGTTTGGTATCTCGTACATGTGATTGTAATGTAGTTACTAGATGCTGTAAGATGGAATCTAACCATTGTGACAAATGCTCGGTCAATGAACTTATGCCACTCACAATTGGTCTGCCTTTTACCTGATGTAAAGGTAAATTGGACCATAATATAATTTGCTGTTTTTGTATCAAAAAAGCCATCTTCAATACCCTGGTCTACAATGTGTGACAATTCTTTAGTAAATGTTTTAGTAGGGTTACTGGTAAGTACTGTGTAGTTGTCCCTATTCCCTAATTGCCTATTTGCTTCCTCTATATAGTCATTTCTGTCTAGTATAGTTACTGTTCCACCCTTATCAGAGTTTTTAATGATTATTTCCATATTCTCTTGAAGGCTTTTTAGCGCCTGTTTTTCTGATTTTGTGAGATTTGATTTGGTTGGTCTACTCGTCATCTTAAAAGCCAAAAGATCAGTTTCTATCCTATTGAAAAAGGTTTCTATAATGTTTCCTCTAGAATGTATTGGATATAAATCTGACTTTGGCTTGAAAGAGGCCCCTTTGTGAGTTCGGCCTTGTGTTGTAGTTGTCTCTAGACCTTGCAATGTTACTATATCACAGGATTCCTCAAAAGACAGAATGGGTTCCCCTATTGGTGTGCTATTGACTATTTCTGTGTCTGTATTGTCCACACTATTGGTGTCCCCATAAAAGTGTTTCTTTAGTGTAATGTTTCTGATCAGTCTGTTTACATCAATTATTGTTTGAAAAACATCAAACTCAGTAGTAGGTGAAAATGACAAACCATACTCTAGTACTTTAAATTGCTCTCTCGTCAGGTTATAATGTGATAAATTTATTACATTCCCTATTTGTACTTTGTATTGGGTTTGGTAGCCCGTAATTGATACATCTCCTGGCTTTGTGTCTCCACTATATTTGGTGCGGGAGGGCCTGTCTCCAAGGGAAAAACCTGATCTAATACACTTGTGTTGGTATTTGTGTTAGGAGTTTTTACATTTGTTGTAACGTATTTGCTTTGTATTGCAGTGGTTTTGGGTCTCGCTGCCTGTTGTACCTCAGATTCTATTTGTGTGGTTGTTTTTAATATGCCTGTTGGTATATTGCTATCTTCCTCATTCCCTGAGGATTTATCATCTGATGTGGCATCACCCTCACTGTCTGAGAAGGTAATGTTTTTTCCCCCCACCATTGCCTTTCTTATTATAGTAACCTCTGCATTTGTTTTTATTTTTATTTTTATTCTTGCTTTGGTTCTTCATTGGATCTACGTCTATTTTGTAATCTCTGTCTCCTTTGCCAGATATAAACTGTATTATTTACGTAATCATTTTTGTCTCTCAAATACTTGTTGTGTTTGTTTTCCATTATGTTTTCCTTAAGTGTTGAAAGAGTAGTAGACAGAATATTATCAAACTTTAGAAAATCACATTCATTACTCCTCTTATTCATTTCTATCTGTATCATTTCTATCTCTTTTCTAATCATAATTAACAATTGAGTTTTATGTTCAACAAGTAACAACATGAGTCTTATGGAGCAATCAGTTAGCACTTGGTTCCAGGCCGTTATGAAGTCTATTTCATTAGGATCCACTTCAAACGTGGGAAATTTGAAAACCCTCAGACCTCTTGGAACCATCTTTGCAGCAATATATCTGTCCAATGTCCAGATATCCCATTGTGTGCGTAATTCCCTTGATAGCAAACGCTCCATAGATTCAAAGAGAGAACTCAATGATAAAATCCCTTTATCCTCAGAAAAAATCCTCTCATGTTCGTGAGTGTTAGTGATTCGTGCTGATGCAGACATTAGTGAAAAGAAATTGACCTGGCTGTTATCCATAGTTAATAAAAGTACAGCATATAACATCAATTAGGGCATAAGACAAAAGGTGACCTAGGCTCAACCATGTAGAGCATTGATTAGAACATGAGCTAGGCTCCAGTGTGTTTATATAGTTAAATAAGGTCAGCCGCCCCAGCCATACGAGCCTTTCCACCTACCACATCAGAGAGAAAATGAGCTCCTCACAGAGTGCCCAAAAGGGCTGAACGAGGTATACAACTGGTGTAGCGGTGGAACAGCTCCAGGGAGGGAAGTTAATGACAGCAGTGTGTCTAGAATTATGAGTATCAAGGGGTGAGCAAAAGGATATGGCAACACTAATACCCTAGAACCAGACCCTCACCTTGGGGAATATGAGGATACGACCCGAAGGAAGGGAGAGGGAAGTGGGAGGTGACCCACCCAGACAAGCTGGGCAGGAGCGGGAAGGTGAGGGGTGGTCACACAGATTAAGTTCCAAAAGTATTACCCAAACAGAACGGTTTAGTAAGGCATTGGTATTTTTGTATATTTGTGGTGTATTAGTAAGGGTGGGTCTGAAAGACAAGTGTTTAGGGTGAGAAGAGCTTAGAGATTGGTGCAAGTCACAGAAATAACATATGATTAACACTTTCCTCTAAACAGGAACCACAGAGACACACAAATTAAGACAATTACACTACACCCTGAATGCAGGATTCAGGGACACCTGAGCTGGCGCAGCAGCTTTGTTGAAATGAGGAGGGTTACCCAAGGCACGTACTGGGTGTTAGCACAGTGTTCATATTGTGTGGTTATACCACACAGCACCAAAAGAGTTGCAGCAAAACAGTACACTTTACATGAAAATGAAAGAGTGTTCCCCAATGTCAGTAGGTAGTGGCTGCCAGGAATCTCTCGCAGAGGCAAGAGGGAAAAAAGCCTGGGTGTAGGGCTCTTTCCCCAGCCCCTAATAGAAAATGGGTGAGACCAAAAGAGGTAAGTGCTTAGATCTGTAGGGCTGTGAAATAAAACAAAGAAAAATGCAGCCACTGTGACCTTTTGATGTGTAGGAGGAATCCAGATCAGGAGGGGTCAATGTGGAGAAGGATTCACTTTTTGTTTGACTTGAACTGTATATTTATAAAGGTTGCCTTAGTCTTTAATGTGCCATAGGGATGTAGCCCAGGACCTCCAGCCCCAACACACATGTGTCCTACATAGCAAAGTACATCATGACCTGTATCCCAGGTATATAAGGAAGACAGACACAGTTACAGGTTGATGTGGTATCAGGCATATATAGTGAAACTGTGATGGTTGAGCAGCCTTTACTACAGTGCAAGGCCAAAAGGAGACAAAAGTATGGTGTTACTCTCTCCCACCAGCCTCTGTTAACTGTCTAGTGATAAATGGTTAAGACAAGCTGATGTATACAGACACTATTTTCTTATAACAAATGAGATAGGGCAGTCTAGCTTCTACTGTTGTAGTTTCTAGGGAGTCAGTTGTAATTTAGTATTTGGCCCACAATTTTCCCAGGCTTCTGCAGGGGACATATGAAGTGGGTGCATACGTTGGAGGATACAGGTTTATAAGAGGCCAAAACTGTGCTATAACAGGGGTTGAGATATTCACAAATACGCTGCTTGGAAGGTTTGATGGTCGGAAAAACCTCTGTTAAATACTGTCCCCAAGTAGATAAGAGCTGCGGCTGCCCAGTGCCGTGAGGCAGGAGCGAAAATGGTGTCTTTTCGCGCCCTTTGTGGCCCAAGTGTTAGCGTGCAATCACAGCTGTGTAGTGTAAGGCCCCTGGCCTGCTTACCTAGGAGACCTCCGATATACCACCAGACCGTAGCCAGCGATCACTCCTTGACACAGTAAGTCTAATAGTGACCTCCTCCTCTCCACTACAGATTCGACCTGCCGCAAGTTCACCACTTTGAAGCGGCTTGTATAGAAGAGGGCAAAATGATTCACCCTGGGGAGCAAAGATGACCTCTTCATCCGGAGCGGATCCCCGGCCCTCCGGAATGAGCCCTTGCACTTCAGTGGAGCCAGCCTTTTGCCGTGACACAGGTTAGCACAGGTTAGCACCGTCTTGCTGCGTGCCTCCTTTGCAGCTTTTCTGGGCTTGCGGGCGTCTGTCAAAGACCAGGGGACAGGCTCTAGACTTTTAAATTGACCTTTAGTTAGTCTCTACAGTTGTCGGAGCGGTTGTGGCGAGAGCCTCTGCGCCTCCTTATTTCTTGTAGGTCCACTTGTGAGGTATATATCTGTCACATATTGGATGCCTGTCTCCTTAAGGAGACGTTTTTTTCACTAACTGAGTCCTGGCTCTAAAGGAGCCTGCAACATTCAATACCTTGCTTGGTATTGAAGTTGCATGCTTCCCTGCTTAGCCGCTCTCACCGAGGACTCTGACACTCTGCCTATTCGGCTGATCTGCTCTTCACACGCTGATTGCGTGACATCCCTCAACTTCCGGTTTCACGGACCCACCGCACTTCCGGTTTTCATGGAACAGAACGCTGCAGCTCTGTAAGCAGCTCTCCCCTCTATCTCTCTGCCGGTTTAAACACCACTCACTCAGATTATATGTGTGTATTTACAGATAAATACACACTATAATTTATGTGAGACACAACCTTAATTTTTACGTCTGCTATAATTATTCTTTTGTACATGCTTTTCAAAAGTCTAACTTTCAGTTAGTGTGTGTTACAGAATACCAAGCCCATAACAAACAGAATGCTGAACCCTGCTGACCTACAGGCTCATGTCATGGAACTCTCCCATAAAGTAGATCAGTTGACAAAGGGTCTTAGAGAACTACATTCAGAGAATTTAACCCTAAAAAGTATTATAAAAGAAGGGTTTAATTCTCCTCCTGTTCCTCCTGAACCACCTATTAGTTCCCCTGAACATTTCTCAGGTGATAGAAAGACTTTTAGACAGTTCTACAATGCATGCAGAATGTTTATTACACTAAAACCATAAACATTTCCAACTGAAAGAAGTAAAATTCTAACAATTATATCCTATTCAAAAGGAGAACCCCGTGCTTGGGCGGACTCTTTATATGAATCTAATGACCCCATACTTGAGTCAGTTGATGAATTTTCAAAGCAATGTCTGATCTGTATGAGGATCCTCATAAACAATTGACTGCAGAAAATACCGTTTGTTGAAAAAAAATCCGGTTTCTGTACGTTTGATTGATGGTAATAGTTTATCTACAGGTCCCATCACACACCAAACAATCCCTATACTTGTTAACATCCACAACAACCACCAAGAATATATCTCCTTTGATATAATCACCTCTCCAATGTTCCCAGTCATACTCGGCTTACACTGGTTAAGACAACATCAACCAATGATACATTGGAAACAAAATAACATAGAATTTAACTCACCCTACTGTAATTCAACTTGTCTACTTTCCCAATCTATACTTCACATTAACCATGATAAGGGGTTAATACCCCACCAGTATCATGATTTTTCATTAGTTTTTGATAAAACAGAGGCAGAATCTCTACCCCCTCATAGAGAGTATGACTGCCCCATAAAACTAATACCAGGGTCAGACATTCCATATGGGCATATCTTCCCTTTATCCCAAAACGAATTAGTAAGGTTAAAGGAATACATAAATGAAAACCTTAGAAAAGGATTCATAAGACCTTCCACCTCTCCTGCAGGTGAAGGCATATTCTTTGTGACCAACAAAGACAAAACCATCAGGCCTATTGTGGATTACCTTGAGCTCAACAAGCGCACTGTAAAAGATCTTTACCCTCTGCCGCTCATCCCTGAACTTATAGAAAGATTGAATGGGTCATCTATTTTCACCAAACTCGACCTCAGAGGTGCTTACAACCTTATCCGTATGTGTTCAGGGGATGAGTGGCTTACGGCGTTCCGTACGAGGTACGGACTTTTTGAGTACACGGTAATGCCATTCGGGCTTTGTAATGCCCCTGCAACGTTTCAACGTTATATAAATGACATTTTTAGAGATCTATTGGACACCTTCCTAGTAATATATCTCGATGATATATTAATAATCTCTAATACATTGACAGAACATGTTAAACACGTAAGAACAGTCTTGGCACGCCTACAGGCACACAAACTCTACGTTAAAGCTGAAAAATGTATATTTCATAGTGAACACATCACATTCCTGGGGTACCATATCTCATCAAAGGGGATTCAGATGGAAAATTCAAAGGTTCAAGCAATAGTTGATTGGCCCATACCACACAATAAAAGGAATGTACAGAAATTCCTAGGGTTTTCGAATTTCTATCGAAAGTTTATCAAAGGGTTTTCTCATATTGCCAAACCGTTAACTAATCTCACTAAAGATAACACACCTTTTGTGTGGTCCCCCTCAGCTAATGATGCCTTTAATTATTTAAAAAATGCATTTATTACAGCTCCTATTCTTGCCTGTCCTGACCCTCATTCCCAGTACACCCTTGAGGTAGATGCATCTGAATATGCATTAGGGGCTGTACTTTCTCAAAGGTCCAAAACCACCAATAAACTACATCCAATAGCATTCTACTCCCGTGTTCTCACATCTTCTGAACTAAACTACCATGTAGGGGGAAAAGAATTGCTCGCCATGAAGAGTGCCTTAGTTAATTGGAGACATTTATTAGAGGGAACCGCTGAACCTATTATTATATATACTGATCACAAAAACCTACAGTATCTCAAAACCAACCGTACACTCACATCTAGACAGGTCAGATGGAGTCTGTTCTTTTCAAGGTTTAACTACATCATTACCTATAGATCAGCCTCCTTAAACACAAAGGCAGATATCCTATCCAGGCTACCTCCAAAATCCCCTCAGTTTCCTCACACAGGTACTCTTATTTCCCCTGAATTCATAATAGGAGGTATTTTAGATTTTACAAATAAATTAAAGAGTGAACAAGCAATCAACACATCAAAGGATACATATAATCTAACTCCTCAAAATGATGGGTTACTTTGTTACCAAGGTAGGGCATATATCCCTCCAAACATGAGATTGCACATACTTGAACAGGTACATGATTCTAAATTCTCTGGACACCCAGGAGTCAACAAGACTCACAGATTACTTAAGCGTTTATACTGGTGGCCCAGAATGATTTATGATGTACAAAAACACATCTCAACCTGTAAGATATGTACCACATGTAAAAAAGATAGAAGACACTCTCCAGGTTATCTTCTTTCTCTTCCAATACCCAATTGACCCTGGAGTGAGATAGCCATAGATTTTATTGTCAAGCTACCCAAATCTGCTGGGAACAATAGAATCATGGTAGTGGTTGATCTACTAACGAAAATGTCCCATTTCGTCCCTTTCCATAAGCTTCCTACCAGCATGGAAACAGTGACATTGTTGCTTGAAAATGTAATCAAATTACATGGTGTACCCTCTTCTATTACAACTGACAGAGGGACTCAATTTACCTCTCGCCTCTGGAAACAGCTATGTAAAACCCTTGATATTGATCAAAGGTTATCATCTGCTTTTCACCCCCAGACCAACGGGCAAACGGAGCGTACCAACCAGTGGTTGGAGGAGTATATCCGGTGTTTCTCAACACAACAACAGGATAACTGGAATGAATTGCTCCCTATCGCAGAATTTGCACATAATAACATATACCACACTTCAATCAAAGACAAGCCTTTTCATGCCAACTACGGATTTCACCCGTCATTTCGCTTACCCCTCGA